>NC_039365.1:70825376-70925433 GCF_003573695.1 Papaver somniferum
TTCAATCATACATGTACGAAATTAATATAGTATTTTTTTATTATTTTCTGGATTTTTTATAATAACTACATGAAATTATATAAGATTAATAAAGAAATATAGTAATCTTTTTGTCATTTCTATATTTTTTGTCTTTCTTTTTTCTTACAAAAGATTTTAAAAATATAAATTAATTTATCCATAAATGCGTTGAATTGATTTTTTTTATTCATAAATATAATTAATATAGTTTTTTTTATTATATGGATTTTCTATAATAACTATTTATATAAAATTATGAAAGATTTAAAAAAATATGAATTATTTTATTTTATTCCATAAAATGTTGAATTGATTTTTTTTTATTTTAATCATAAATGTCAGAAATTAATATAGTAGTTTTCTTTATTTTCTGGATTTTCACAATAAATACACGAAATTATTATAGCAATTTTTCTAAATAATGAGGGTCGTCCGTCACGTGTGTCTCAACAATCCACCCAATTTATACCGCACGTTGTTAGATCAACGCACCATATCTAACGAAATTTCATCCGACGAATACGAATGCTTTCTCAATTAGCCAATGAGAGCGCGAGGTTACGCTCACCAACCAATAGGAGAGAGGGTAAGCTCCACCAGTGCTACTTTTATTCTGAAGTGAGGGATGGTATTGAGCTTTTAGGTTGTTGATACTTTGTTTACCCAAAAGATATTATGAGATTTCTCACGACAAAAAGAGAATGGGTTGGATGATGTTACATTGATCGGGAGAATGTACTGCACATTCTCCCGCGTCTCACAAAAAAGGGGAGCCCCAGAGACACGGGGGAATGCCCGGTACATTCTCCCGGTCAACGTATCATTATTGGAATGGGTTCCATTTTATCCTACATTTCTACAATTACTCGTGATTCTTTGATTAGGCCGGCCAAGCGAAGCAAGGGAAGACTCTATATATGGTGACTATGTGTCAATGTGAAGCATGACTCCTTTTCCAATTTGAAGTAAGAACATTGGATTTGGTGTCCCAAACTTTTTTCAATCGACAATGAAATGTCCAGATTGCCCCTCTAAGTTTCTAATTACCACTGAAACTGTTGTAAATATTTTTATAGCACTACTCAGTCGAACTCGCAAGCGTTGATATCTCAGGCTTGTTTGTTAAGTTTAGTTGTCAAAACTATAAGTCTTGGTTTCTAGTCTACTTATATCTATGTCTCGGATTAGGATAGAATGTGTATTTGAGCTTTAAACTTCACGGCGTTCATCAATTGAAGAAGAAGATCTACTAAGGAGATCTTGGAGGAACTTCATCAATAAAAGGTATGTGGAGAATTGAACTCATATATCACTCAGAAGTCTATTCAATTCTATCTCTTATTGAGACTAAGTCGTATAGCTATATAGACTTTACATTGTACATATTTGATATTTCGAGTTGAGCTTAACTCGTTTATATCTTTCTCGAAATATGTGTTGGAAAGATTTTTGCTTTAAATACGTTCATCATTATTCTTGATGAAAGATGATCATGTGAAATGCGCCTTATAACATCTTACGTGATTTGTGTGAGACAGTCATTTGATGTAGACTCGAAATATTTCATATTGATCATTCGATCACTTGAAAATTGTTGTCGTCTTCTAAGAATGTTTCAATGATTGAAGTGGGAGTTTAGAACAATTAACCATTGTCTGGATATAGCAAATTATGCATACCCGTATGCAAACTATTGTAAGAATGATTCAGGTCCGGGAAACAAGTGTGCATACCTGTATGCGAACGGTTTTAACTGTTAAATTTCGGGAACTAAGTTTGCGTACCCGTTTGCAAACTTTTTCACCTGAGTTCTGTCCGGAACGACAGTACGCATACCCTTTTGCGAACTATCGGAAAAGATCAAAGTCCGGAACTTAAGTTTGCGTACCCATTTGCAAACTTATGTGGTTAAGTTGTAAAATCGGTTAAGTATGATTTCATACTCATAAACAAATACATTTATAAATTAAGGAATGCAATCTTTGCAAACCGTGGATAAAATGTTCATGAACTGGTTCTTTTGAATCAATCAGTTTTTGCTTCAATTGTGTCTTGTATACTTCTATGAGAATATAAAGAATTAAACAACTCTACGAATAACATGATTAGATTAATTTGATTATCATTTGATCTAGAAGTGTTAAGATGAACATGGTTAACACAAAACTTCATGTGGCTAACTTCGGTTAAATGTTATTGAGCCAACCCAATATACACGTTTAGGTACGGTTACCCATATCTAAATGAAAGTATATTTCATTTGTGTGTAACAAGCTAAGACCATCTAACGGTGGAAAGATATTAGCTTGTATCTTAAATCAGGTTCTCATCCAACAGTGAATATTGATTGCTTTGTCTCAAAGTTATCAAACTCTGATTTGAAGACTATATAAGGGAGAACTCTAACAACTGGGAAACCTAAACCCCACACCTCATGTGTGATTATAGTTACGACTAGAGTCGATTATCCTTTAACCTAGGTTTTTCCTAAATAACGACTTAAAGACTTCATTGGGATTCTGAAGCCAGGCCCAACTATTTTCTCCGTAGTTGCGTGTTCTGATCTTACTTGTTCTATCGTATTGAGTACTATCTTCTCTAAGATTTTCTCGAGATTTATCTCAGATAGGCAAGATATAAAAATAATCACAAAGCTCTTCATCTCATTCTTTATGATTCCTTAATAACTTGTTCTACTACCATATAGTTAAGTTATTGTGAGGTGATTGATATTTCTAGGCTGTTCTTCGGGAATATAATACCGGATTATCAATTGGTTCTTGTTCACCTTGATTTATCAAAAGATGGAGTAAAACTTCTTAGGTATTTCTATGGGAGACAGATTTATCTATCAGAATAGACTTTTATGTGGGAGACAGATTTGTTTATAAAGTCTTCGAATTTGGGTCGTAGCAACTCTTAGTTGTGGGTGATATCAACTAAGGGAATCAAGTGCGTAGATTCATGTTGGGATTCAGAGGTGTAAGGAACGCGATTATACCTTGATCAATGTAAGATTGGTTAGGGTTCAACCACATTCCAGTCTGAAGTTAACTTGTAGTAGGCTAGAGTCTGTAGCGTCTTAATACAATTTGGGGTTCAAATATGGACTAGGTCCCAGGGTTTTTCTGCATTTTCGGTTTCCTTGTTAACAAAACTTATGGTGTCTATGTTATATCTTTTTTGCATTATATTTTTTATATAATTGAAATACCACAGGTTATTCGTAGTTCAATCAATTGGTAAATCCAACCTTTGGTTGTTGATTAAAATTGATTGACACTTGAACATTGGTCTTTGGTACCGTTCAAGTTATTTCTCATAATAATTAGGCTCGCGGATTTCTATTTGTTTGATTTGTTGATTACATTGAGAAACAAATATGTAACTCTTGGAAATATTTTCCTTGATTAAGTCTGACTGTCTAGTTGATTCTATTGGAATTATATTGGAGTTAGTCCATACAAATTGCCTAACGAAATATTGGGTGTGGTTGTTAGATCCCCGTTTTTTCAATTGGTATCAGAGCAGGAAGACACATTTAAGACCTTATAAGTCTGTGTTTATAGCAATCTGACTCTATGGATAAAAGTGTTATCTCAAACAATGCATCACCAGTTCAGAAACGTTCTGACTTGGTTCAAAGCTTTGTTTCTCTTGAGAAATCTCTCACGTCTTCTCCATTTCCTGAAACTGTGTATAATTGGGAAACACGCCTAGATGAACAGTTGGATGACCTTTCAGATAAAAGTGATTCATATGATGGATAAGATGTTCATGAGGAAGTTTCGCAATATATCAAGCTTTTTGACCATCTCTTAAAGAAAAAGAAGTCAACATCTTGCATGACTGAGTTTCTGACTCCTCTCTGTCTGGAGAACAGGAAAATGAGAAAACTCTTTAAGGGATACGATTGTGGGTATAATCTCTTACAATCTCTTCATAAATATCACGAAGAAGATGTGCATTCGAAAAACTCCGAATCCGAAAACCTTCGTCGAAATCTCTTTGTTTTGAAGGAAAAACTTGCAGAATTTGAAGCAAGGCATGACTCTCAACAAAACCGTTTCAGTGACAGAAAAAACGTTTTTGTCGCTAGAGAAAAATAATTGGAGACTGACCTAAATGCTGCTCATAATAAGGTTTTATTCACTGGAAGGGAACTTGAAAAGGTTCAATGCTAGCTCGACGAAATTATCCACCATGCTGGGAGCATGTAAAAAGGTTCATGATACACGAGGTTTGGACTATGAAGGAATAAACGCTCCTAGATATAGTAATATCAATTTTGTATGTCCTAATGGAAATCTCCGGCATAAAAAATTCACTGATGGAAAAAATGAAAAATCACCTTCAGTGGCAGAGGATCCAACAAACAAGGGTTGTCTCCTTCCTATAACAGTTCATATGAGGAAGGTTAATAACATTCCGTACAGATGTTACTATTGCTGAAACAAGGGTTACCCTGAAAGGAGATATCGTTTTCGTTTACGAAATGAAAAACTTCATAACATTCTTGTCTGGATGTTTAAGGAAGTAGTCAAACCTATTTCTCATATTACTGGTCTTAGATGTCCAACTCTCGGACAAGGAAAGTGTTGTGATGAGCCAATTCTTTCCTATAAAGATAACACAAAGGCTTTCTATAATTGTAAAAAGAATTGTGTTATAAGGACAAATGACTGCCTTGTTGATCAAATGAGTAAGAAAAATTCTTCAAACTCTTCTTCCATGGTTGAAGGAAGTCTTATATCAAAAGCGTCAACCGTTCCTGAATACATTCATATCAATAATCGTGTTTCGGAACTCAAGACCAGTATAAATAGACTCAAGCATAGCATTAAGAAGACAAGGAAGGCAGCAGCTTCAGGTATCTCTTGTCCTCCTCTTATTAATTCTCTTGAGACTAATTCTATTGACTTCCCTGATAATGTTCAAAAGAAAAAGGGAAAATGTCAATACCCTTGATGAGCTATATGCTCGTCAAATTACAACTTGAGTGCTTACAAATGTGTGTCCTCTTTGAGACCCTGTGAGGATGCACATAATTCTCAAGAAGCTATCTTCTTCTTGACAAAGTGGTCTTTGTTGTATCTGTTCTTCGTTTGTTTTTAAATAAATTGATCATCTTATTGTTGAACACCATTCCGGTTAATTATTACACTATGTAATATAAATGATCGATAACTCTTGTGAAAATTCTCTTTGTTTTTCCCTTTGAAAAACTTCGTTTTGTTCTTCCTTGATGACAGTTGAATTGTTGTTTATCAACAATTGCTTTGTGCTCTATATTTGAGATAAGTCTTTTTGTCATACTTTCAGAACTTGTTTTTGATTTTTATCAAAACATGCTTCTAAAAATAGGCTCCATTGGTTCCGTGGTTTTGAATTTGGCTCATAAGCACGAACATTCGTGCACCCGACCCGTTACCGAACGTAAACGAGTAACCCTAGGGTTTCCCTATGAAAATTTCATATGTATATCAAGGATTCATTCTTCTGATATATGCTCGTTCCTTAACTTCAAGATTTCTCTTGTGATATCATGATGTGCACAATGGATTGATGCAAAAAGGAAGACAAAGTTGAAGTTGACAAAGTTATTGAGTTTCACGAGAACCCTCTCTTCATAACCTTCTTTCACGCAGTTGATCATGAAAACCATATTCCAGTTCAGATGTTGTCTCAATTGGCTGGAAATCTTCTTCGAGATCTTGAGGTTGTACGTGGTCAACTCGAAATTGCAACAAAGAATCTTGAGTTTCTAAAGATTGAACTAAAGAAAGCAACTGATGAACTTGTTCTTGTTCAATCCCTGGTTGCTGATTATGTCTAAGTGTTTTCAGTTCTGTTTTTAGATATTTATTATGTCCAGGAAACTTCTTATGAGAATTTATTCTTATGTTTTAAGAAGGATAACCAAGGTTTGGAATAACAAATATTGTAACTACACATAACTATTGCCAACGATTTTCATCTTGCAATGTTTTAGATTTATTTATTTAAATTCTAAGTTATTTGGAACATGATTTTGTAGTATTAATCTTTATTGGTTTTATATATTGCAAAAATGGTATGGGATGTATGTGTTTACGTCCGTGAACTATAATTTTCCCATATATGTCAAAAGTTAAGTCTATTATATCATTATGCAAATATTGATAAAAGATATAATGAACTTTTGAGTATTCCGCAGTATTAATCTTTCCTTGATCCACTTCTATGTGAAAGTACTGTATGGATCTATAAATTTTCTTATGTTGAGCGTTTACGATTAAATTAATCATTGAGGTTCCTATATGGTTAATTTAATTGAGTTTACTGGATACAAATTCATGTTTCATGATTTGTTAATGTCCAAAAAAATCCTTCTTTTCTTGTAAAAGTAAGGTCTCTCTTGTTGTTCTTTCGGAAATGACATTATATGGGGGAGAGTTCTTAATTGAACTTGTGTTTAATTCTCAAATATTTGTGGGGAGTGCGGCTGCGGAATATTGTAGGAGTTATCTTGTATCTTTATAAACTCCTTGATGAGTACACTAAGTTTCGACTATGTGAAATCATCGAAACAAAGTTGATATCTTCTTTTTTAGACATGAACAATCTCTTTGAGAATTTTATTATGATCCCGTTAGTTTTCATACCTTTTCCAATTTATATTGAAAAAAAGGGGGAGAATTATTTTTTAGTTCACACTACATGCATATGGTTTACGGATCATTATGTAAGGGGGAGTGGTTTTCATTGTGAGATAAAGTATTGACTAAGGGGGAGTGATACATATCACCGTAGTATTATTGTCAAAGTTATGATACAATTGAACTTTGATGTTGTGTAGTAATACTATGATATTGTATAACAATAATTGAGAACATCTGTTTTCTTATTGTTATGACTACGGATCTTCAACGACTATGATATTGAGTTGAACACGTTCATCAATTGAAGACGAAGATCTACTAAGGAGATCTTGGAGAAATTTCATCAAAGAAAGGTATGTGGAGACTTGAACTCATCTATCACTCAGAAGTCTATTCAATTTTATCTCTTATTGAGACTAAGTCGTATAGCTATATAAACTTTACATTATACACATTTGATATTTCGAGCTGAGCTTAACTCGCTTATATCTTTCTCGAAATATGTTTTGGAAAATTTTTTGCTTTAACTACGTTCATCATTATTCTTGAGGAAAGTCAAAACACGATCATGTGAAAATCGCCTTGTAACATCTTACATGATTTGTGTGAGACAGTCATTTGATGTAGACTCGGAATGATTCGTATTGATCATTTAATCACTTGAAAATTTCTTATAAGCTAATATTTTTTGTGCCACAGTTATTGTTATCTTCTAAGAATGTTTCAATGATTGAAATGGGAGTTTAGAACAATTAATCATTGTCTGGATATAGCACAGTATGCATACATGTACGCAAACTGTTGTAAGAATGATTAAGGTCCGGGAACCAAGTATGCATACCTGTATGCGAATGGTTTTAACTGTTAAAGTCCGAGAACTAAGTTTGCGTACCCGTTTTGCAAACTGTTTCATCTTAGTTCGGTCCGGAACGACAGTATGTGTACCCCTTTACGAACTATCATAAAAGATCAAAGTCCGGAACTTAAGTTTGCCCCATTTGCAAACTTATGTGGTTAATTTCTAAAATCGGCTAAGTATGATTTCATACTCATGAACAAATACATTTATAAATTAAGGAATGCAATCTTTGCAAACCGTGGCTAAAATGTTCATGAATTGATTCTTTTGAATCCAAAACGATTTTGCTTCAATTGTTTCTTGCATACTTCTATGAGATTATAAACAATTGAACAACTCTATGAGTTACACAATTAGATTCATTTGATTATCATTTGATATAGAAGTGTTAAGATGAACATGGTTAACACAAAAGTGTTCATGTGGCTAACTTTGGTAAAATGTTATTGAGCCAATCCAATATACACGTTTAGGTACGGTTACCCATATCAAAATGGAAGTATATTTAATTTGTGTGTAACAAGCTAAGACCATATAACAATAGAAAGATATTAGCTTATATCTTAAATCGGGTTTTCATCCAACGGTGAGTATTGATTGCTTTGTCTCAAAGTTATCAAACCCTGATTTGAAGACTATGTAAGGGAGAACTCTAGAAACTGGCAAACCTAATCCCCACACCTCATGTGTGATACTAGTTGCGACTATATTCGATTCTCTTTTAACCTAGGTTTTTCCTAAAACCATTATAGGTTAACGACTTAATGACTTCATTGGGATTCTGAAGCCAGTCCCAACTATTTTCTCTGTAGTTGCGTGTTCTGATCTTACTTGTTCTATCGTATTGAGTATTATCTTCTTTAAGATTTGCTCGAGAATTATCTCCAATAGGTAATGAAAATGCGCGGGCACAACAATCACATCCAACAATTCGTTTGGCAATCTGAGATGACTTACTCCAATATACTTTCTAGAGAATCAACTAGACAGTCAGACTCAATCTAAAGAAAAACATATACAAGAATTTATATCTCTGTTTCACAATGTAATCAGCAAATCAAAAAGATAGAAATCCACGAGCCTGCTTATTATGTGAAACAACTTGAACGGTACCAAAGACCAATGTTCAAGTGTCAATCAATTTAAATCAACAACTAAAGGTGGGATTATCTAATTGATTTATCTTAACGCACAACCTGTGATATTTCAATTATATAACAAAATATAATGCGGAAAAGAAATAACACAGACACCAGAATTTTGTTAACGAGGAAACCGCAAATGCAGAAAAACCTAGGGACCTAGTCCATCTTTGAACACCACACCGTATTAAGCCGCTACAGACACTAGGCTACTACCAATGAACTTCGGACTGGATTGTAGTTGAACCCTAATAAATCTCACACTGATTTAAGGTACAATTTTGTTCCTTACGTCTTTGATCCTCGCAAGATATTACGCACTTGATTCCCTTAGCCAATCTCACCCATAACCAAGAGTTACTACGACCCAAAGTCGAAGACTTGATAAACAAATCTATCTCACATAGAAAAGTATATTGGTATAGATAAATTTGTCTCCCACAGAAATACCTATTAGTTTTGTTCCATCTTTTGATAAATCAAGGTGAACATGAACCAAGTGATAAACCGGTCTTATATTCCCGAAGAACAGCCTAGTATTATCAATCACCTCACAATAATCTTAATCGACTAGCGAAACAAGATATTATGGAATCACAAACGATTAGACTAAGATTTTGTGATTACTTTTATCTTGCCTATCAGAGATATTAATCTCGAGCCAATTATTCCAATTGTACTCAACAGGATATAAGATGCAAGATCAGATCACGCAACTACAGAGAAAATAGTTGGGTCTGGCTTCATAATCCCAAAGAAGTCTTCAAGTCGTTAACATACACGGTCTCGAGATAAACCTAAGGTTAAAGTAGAATCGACTATAGTTATGAAACTAGTAGCACACAGGAGGTGTGGCGATTAGGTTTCCCAGTTTCTAGAGTTCTCCTTTATATAGTTTTCAAATCAGGGTTTGCAATCCAAGTTACCTTGGTAACAAAGCATTCAATATTCACGTTAGATGAAAAAATTGATTCAACCAAGCTAATATCTGTCAACCGTTAGATTGAACTTAGCTTGTTACACACAAATGAAATGTACCCTCATTTAGGTTTATGTAATTGTACCTAAACGTGTACACCATGTTGGTTCAATAATAGTTAACCGAGTTTAGCCATATGAATACTCTCATATCAACCTTGTTCATCTTAACCATAACTAGTTCAAATGACTCATTTGAAACTAGTTAAAGAGTTGTTCAATTGCTATATTCTCATAGAATTATACAAGAACACAATTGAAGCAAAATCGGTTTGATTCACTCGAATCAATTCATGAACATTATAGCCACGGTTTGCAAAGATTGCATTCCTTATTATATAAATGTTTAAGTTCATGAACATAACCGATTTTAGAACTTTAAACTTCAAGTATGCAAACAGGTACGCATACTTGAAATACCCAGACCAAAATTGGTTTTCGCCAGTACACAAACAGGTACGTGAACTTCCAATTCCAGCAGAAATATTCGAACATGAACCTTATGCCAGTATGCGAACGGGTACGCATACTTAGGTTCCCGTATTTCTCAAGCCAACAGGTACGCGTACGGGTACGCATACTATGGTTCCCAGACATGGATTACATATGCGCAAGAGTACACAACATGACATATACAATAATGGTTAAGTGTTCTAAACTCTTATTTCAATCGTTGAAACTTTCTTAGAGGATGACAATAGCCGTTTTCACACATTATTAGCATCAAAGCAATTTTCTACTTATTGAAATAATCATAACGAAACATTCTAAGTTTACATCAAATGATTGCATCACACAAACCATGTAAGATGTTGCTCGAGAATTTTCACATGATCATATTTTGACTTGCATCAAGAATATAATATGATTTTGTTCGAAGAGAAAGCTTGCCAACACATATTTCGAGAAATATGTAAGCGAGTTCCACTTAGCTCGAAATCTCAAATGTGTATAATAGAAACTTTATCATAATATGACTTATGTCTCAATATAGGAGATAGAGTATAAATAGACTTTCCAAGTGATAGATGAGTTTCAATCTCCACATACCTTTTGTCGATGAAGTTGCACAAGCTCTCCTTAGTAGTTCTCCGTCTTCAAATGATGAACGTCGTTAAGTCTAAGGCTCAACTACACAATCTATGTCCTAGTCCGAGACATCTATAAGTATACTAGAAATCAAGACTTATAGATTTGATCACTAACATTGACAAACATGCTTGAGATAGCAACGCATGCGAGTTCGACCGAGCAGTGTTCTAACATGTAAGATATAAAAAGTAATCATAAAGCTCTTCGTCTCATTCTTTGTGATTCCGCAATAACTTGTTCTACTACCATATAGTTAAGTTATTATGAGGTGATTGATATCATTGCACTCTCTTTGGCTTCTTCCTTTTCAACTTCAGAGTCAGACTCGTCAGTAAGGTAATCCGGGTAACACTTGTCAATAGAAGTCTGTTTCGTTAGTACACTAGGTTCGTCTATATTAAAGATTGACAAATATTTCTCCTTAATAGATTTCATAGAAACGAAACTTTTGTTACCGGTTAAGCGTTTATCAGAGATAGCACTTCTGGCCAAATTCAGATCGCTACAAACACAGACTTATAAGGTCTTAAACGTGTTTGCCTGCTCTGATACCAATTGAAAAAGCAGGGGTCTAACAACCACACCCAATATTTCTTTTGGCAATTTGAAAAGAAAAACTCCAATATACTTTCAAGAGAATCAACTAGACAGTCAGACTCAATCTAGAGAAAAGCATATCAAAGAGTTTTATATCTCTATCTCTCAATTCAATCTGCAAATGGGAATTCGCGAGCCCGATTGAATATAAGAGAAATAACTTGAACGGTACCAAAGACAATGTTCAAGGATCAATCAATTTTAATCACCAACCAAAGGTTGGATTTACCAGTTGATCGATTCAATGCACAACCTGTGATATTTCTATTATATAAAAAAATATAATACATAAAAGAAATAACACAGACACCAGAAATTTTGTTAACGAGGCCGCAAATGCAGAAAAACCCCGGGTCCTAGTCCAGCTTTGAATACCACACTGTATTAAGCCGCTACAGACACTAGCCTACTACCAATGAACTTCGGACTGGAATGTAGTTGATCCCTAATCAATCTCACACTGATCAAGGTATAGTCGCGCTCCTTATGTCTCTGAACCCCAGCAGGATTCTACGCACTTGATTCCCTTAGTTGATCTCACCCACAACCAAGAGTTTCTACGACCCAAAGTCGAAGACTTGATAAACAAATCTATCTCACACACAAAAGTCTATTGGAATAAATAAATTTGTCTCACACAAAAATACCTACGAGTTTTGTTCCGTCTTTTGATAAATCAAGGTGTGCAGGAACCAATTGATAAACCGAACCTATATTCCCGAAGAATAGCCTAGTAATATCAATCACCACACAATAATCTAAATCGTATGGTAGCGAAACAAGATATTGTGGAATCACAAACGATGAAACGAAGAAGTTTGTGACTACTTTTAATCTTACATATTTGAGATAAATCTCAATCAAATCTTAGTAAAGATAATACTCAATCACGATAGTAGAAGTAAGATCAGAACACGCAACTACAGAGAAAATAGTTGGGTCTGGCTTCACAATCCCAATGAAGTCTTCAAGTCGTTAACCTACAGGGTTTCGTGAAAAAAGGTTAAAGGAGAATCGACTCTAGTCGCAACTAGTATCACACATGAGGTTAGGGATTAGGTTTCACAGTTGCTAGAGTTCTCCCTTATATAGTTTTTAAATCAGGATTACAATCTAAGTTACCTTGGTAACAAAGCATTCAATATTCAGCGTCAGATGAAAACCTAATTAGACTTAAGCTAATATATATCTTTTAACCATTAGATCGAACTTAGCTTGTTATACACAAATGAAATGTACCTTCATTTAGGTTTAAGTAATCGTACCTAAACGTGTACACCATGTTGGCTCAACAGTAGTTAACCGAGGTTAGATATATGAACACTCTCATATCAACCTTATTCATCTTAACCATAACTAGTTCAAGTGACTCAAATGAAACTAGTTAAAGAGTTGTTCAATTGCTATATTCTCATAGAAGTATACAAGAACACAATTGAAGCAAAATCGGTTTGATTCACTTGAATCAATTCATGAATATTATAGCCACGGTTTGCAAAGAATGCATTCCTTAATATATAAATGTATTAGTTCATGAAAAAAACGATTTTAGAACTTTCCCCACTCAAGTATGCATACGGGTACGCATACCTAAGTAGCCGGTCTGAGTTTGGATTCGCCAGTATGCGAACGGATATGCATACTTTCGTACACTTCCAAAACCCAGCAGAAATTCCCGGACCTATACCTTATGCAAGTACGCGTACCGGTATGTGTACTTGGTACCAGGAATTTCACAACTACAAGTACGCACACGGGTATGCATACTATAGTTCCGGTCATGGATCACATACATGCAAGAATGCATACTGTGTTCATAATCCAATAGTTCTAAACTCTAGTTCAATCATTGAAACTTTCTTGGAGAATGACAACATCCGTTTTCACACATTATTAGCATCAAAGCAATTTTCAAGTTATTGAAATAATCATAACGAAACATTCCAAGTGTACACCAAATGATTGTGTCACACAAACCATGTAAGATGTTACTCGGCAATTTTCACATGATCATATTTTGACTTTCGTCAAGAATATAAGATGAACTTGGTTGAAGCGAAAGCTTACCAACACATATTTCGAGAAATATGTAAGCGAACAAATCAAATAACACATTAATTTGTATCCAAGAAACTCAACTGAATTAACCACAAGGAAAATGATAAATTCAATTGGCTATGCTCATATAAGAGAACTTACGGAGCCGTACAGTACATACACAAAGATGTGGATCATGGAAAGACCAATACTGCGGAATAATCAAAAATTCATTCTATTCATCACTATTTGCACAATGACATGTAATAGACTTAATCTTCGTAAGCAAAAGTTCACCCTATCTTCCATCAATATTTGCATAATGACATAATAGGCTTAACTTTTGTTGTCAAAAGTTCATTCTATCTTTTATCAATACTTTCATACCGACATATAATAAAGTTAAATTTTGAACAAATATGGGACAGTCAAGGTTCACGGACGTAAACAACATATCCCATAACAATTTGCAATATATAAAACCATAAAGATTAATACTGCAAAAATCATCTTCCAAATAACTTAGAAATTAAATAAATAAATCTAAAAACATTGCAAGATGAAAATCGTTGGCAATAACTATGTGTACCCACAATAATGGCTATTCCAAACCCTAGTTATCTTTCTTAAAACACAAGAATAAATTCTCATAAGAAATTTCCTAGTCATAAACAAAAACCAAACAACTCTAAAAACAAAACAGATCACAAGATAAAATCATCGTTCACGTACGCAAGCTTCATGAGTTTCAAGACCTTCAAGCTTGTGACAGATGGTATCGATTGCATCTTTGGACAAGATACTCTTCTTGAGACGATCCTTAACATGTTTTTTCATGAGAGAAAGGTCAGAGTTAACCTTTTTCAACTCAGTCCTTAACATATCAAGGTTTTTTAAGGTATCAACAAGAAGCAGTTTTGCATCGTTAAATTGACCGATAAAATCCTGAACAACTTCAGCAGAATTCTCTTCATCATCCTCAGTGTCTGAATAATTATCAGGAGATTTAAGAGAGGTTTCATTAGCTTCCACAAGAGTTCTTTTCTCCTCATCTACGAAAACACAACCCTTATCAAGAAAACCTTTTGCAAAGTTACAAGTTCCCGAAGGAGATGCCATTCTTGACAAAAATAACTTGTAGTATACGTACTCCACCAAATGTTGTTATTTAAATAGTTTTTTAAGGAAACGGGTTTTAGGGTTTCCAATATCGGTCCATGACATGTAACAAGGGTACCCGTACGAATGATAACTTGGTCCATATGAGAAGAGAAAAAGAAAGAAAGCAACGAAAGATGTAGTTCAAAGAGACTGTTCGCAAAACAATATTTTTGCTGAGTGAATAAATTCACAGGTCTTAGCTCGATAAATTTTATATTCTCACAAGAGAAAAATTTAGAGCATAAGAATAACATTTTGACATAACAAACTTTAACAATCAAAAACTAACTAAGGACAAACATAAATACTTATGCAAAAATGTTTGTGAATGATAATCCAGCTAAGAACGATAAGAAAATAGCTAGAGCATCAGAAAACACTTTGCCATCAAGTATACCTGATTATATCTCACTCAACCAGGGATTTTTGTGAGTGAGATTTCAACCTTGTGATTAATTAGCACAAGTATGAGCCTTGAGATCATCAAATGAACATTGTTTTCGGTTAAATATCTTTCTCCTGATATTTGTAGAAAACCGTTATGATGCGAAAAGTTATCATAAAACTTACTATCATCAAAATACGACGCAAAGTTTTTGTTCTTACCTGAAGAATTTTGACTAGAGGGAATTGGCAGCCTGTTAATAATCTCTTTATAACCTTCAATTATCATTTTTAGGTTGTCTTCCATCTCTCCATTTTTGCTTCCTTCTTCTGGTACATTTTTCACATCAAGAACAACATTATCTCCCTTTTTAGTAGAAGAGGATCCTTGAGATCTTCTTGGACGAAATGGTTTAGGGGGACTGTTTTGCATCTGAACATTTGAGGAACACATCGAACAGACTTTCCTGGTAGGGTACACAGCGTGAGTACTAAAACCAATTGGTCTAGACATACAAATTTCAGTTACACCTTTGATAATTAAATCTAAGGTGTGTGGAAGACGAACGGTAGAATTGTCATTCAACCTTGGTTTTCGCTTTTGTTCAACGAGTCCTTTTGAAAAACAAAAGAGACATACTTTCTGATCACCCGAGTGATTAGATAGAACAGTCTTAACACCATCGTTGGGAGATATCTTCCTTCCATGTGATGTGGATATTCCTTGATTAGAGGAAGACACGGGCACATTATTTTCAACAGAAAGGGATTTCGATTTTGCTTCTGCAACTGAATTTTTTACCGTTAAATCATGAGAAATTGGTATAGTGGACTCTTTGGAACATTCTTGAATAGAGAGTTTACTCAAAAGAAGTTCAATTTACAAAGCATCTCTTTGAGTTTTTCATCAAGCAGAGTTCGTGAAGAACATACTGAGGTTTTTTCGCTCGAAGGACCTTTAGAAGAAAGTCACGCTCATTTACCATACCAACAAGGGTATTAACATTGTGTTTCAACCGGTTGACATTATCATCATGGATTCTAACAAGTTTTAGAATCACTGCACTCTCTTTGGCTGCTTCCCTTTCAACTTCAGAGTCAGACTCGTCAGTAAGGTAATCCGGGTAACACTTGTCAATGGAAGTCTGTTTCGTTAGAACACTAGGTTCGTCTATATTCGAGATTGAGAAATCTTTCTCTTCAATAGATTTCATAGAAACAGAACTTTTGTTACTAGTGAAGCGTATATCATAGATAGCACTTCTGTGAAAAACGGAGGTCTAACAACCACACCCAATATTTCGTTCGACAATCTAAACAGACAAACTCCAATATACTTTCAAGAGAATCAAGTAGACAGTCAGACTCAACCTAGAGAAAAGTATATCAAAGAGTTTTATATCTCTATCTCTCAATTCAATCTGCAATCAGCAAATAGGAATTCGCGAGCCCGATTGAATATAAGAGAAATAAATTGAACGGTACAAAAGACCAATGTTCAAGGATCAATTAATTTCAATCAACAACCAAAGGTTGGATTTACCAATTGATCGATTCAACCACAACCTGTGATATTTATATTATATAACAAAATATTATGCGGAAAAGAAATAACAGAGACACTAGAAATTTTGTTAATGAGGAAACCACAGATGCATAAAAACCCCGGGACCTAGTCCAGCTTTGAATATCACACTGTATTAAGCCGCTACAGACACTAGCCTACTACCAATGAACTTCGGACTAGAATGTAGTTGAGCCCTAATCAATCTCACACTGATCAAGGTACAGTTGCACTCCCTACATCTCTGAACCCCAGCAGGATTCTACGCACTTGATTCCCTTAGCTGATCTCACCCACAACCAAGAGTTGCTACGACCCAAAGTCGAAGACTTGATAAACAAATCTGTCTCACATAGAAAAGTCTATTGGAATAAATAAATTTGTCTCCCATAAAAATACCTACGAGTTTTGTTCCGTCTTTTGATAAATCAAGGTGCACATGAACCAATTGATAAACCGAACTTATATTCCCGAAGAACAGCCTAGTATTATCAATGACCTCACAATAATCTTAATCGTATGGTAGCGAAACAAGATATTGTGGAATCACAAACAATGAAACGAAGATGTTTGTGACTACTTTTAATCTTACATATCAGAGATAAATCTCAAGCAAATCTTAGTAAATATAATACTCAATCACGATAGTAGAAGTAAGATCAGAACACACAACTATGGAGAAAATAGTTGGGTCTGGCTTCACAATCCCAATAAAGTCTTCAAGTCGTTAACCTACAGGGTTTCGTGAAAAATCTAAGGTTAAAGGAGAATCGACTCTAGTCGCAACTAATATCACACAGGAGGTGTGGGGATTAGGTTTCACAGTTGCTAGAGTTCTCCCTTATATAGTTTTCAAATCAGGATTTACAATCTAAGTTACCTTGGTAACAAAGCATTCAATATCCATCGTTAGATGAAAACCTGATTAGACTCAAGCTAATATATATCTTTCAACCATTAGATCGAACTTAGCTTGTTATACACAAATGAAATGTACGTTCATTTAGGTTTAAGTAATCGTACCTAAACGTGTACACCATGTTGGATCAACAGTAGTTAACCGAGGTTAGTTATATGAACACTCTCATATCAACCTTATTCATCTTAACCATAACTAGTTCAAGTGACTCAAATGAAACTAGTTAAAGAGTTGTTCAATTGCTATATTCTCATAGAAGTATACAAGAACACAATTGAAGCAAAATCGGTTTGATTCACTCGAATCAATTCATGAACATTATAGCTATGGTTTGCAAAATAATTCATTCCTTAATATATAAATGTATTAGTTCGTGAACAAAACGATTTTAGAACTTTAACCACTCAAATATGCATACGGGTACGCATACCTAAGTAGCCGGTCTGAGTTTGGGTTCGCCAGTATGCGAACGGGTACGCATACCTTAGTACACATCCAAAACCTAGCAGAAATTCCCGGACCTATACCTTACGCAAGTACGCGTACCGGTATGTGTACTTGTTACCCGGAATTCCACAACTACAAGTACGCATACGGGTATGCATACTATAGTTCCGGTCATGGATCACATACATGCAAGAATATGTACTATGTTCGTAATCCAATAGTTCTAAACTCTATTTCAATCATTGAAACTTTCTCAGAGGATGACAATAGTCGTTTCACACAATGTTAGCATCAAAGCAATTTTCAAGTTATTGAAATAATCAATAACGAAACATTCGAAGTGTACACCAAATGATTGTATCACACAAACCATGTAAGATGTTACTCGGCAATTTTCACATGATCATCTTTTGACTTTCATCAAGAATATAAGATGAACTTGGTTGAAGCGAAAGCTTACCAACACATATTTCTAAAAATATGTAAGCGAGTTAAACTCAGCTCGAAATCTCAAATGTGCATAATAAAATACTATATAGTAATACGACTTTTGTCTCAATATAGGAGATAGAGTAGAAATAGACTTTCCAAGTGATAAATGAGTTTTAATCTCCCTATACCTTTTGTTGATGAAGTTCCACAAGATCTCCTTAGTAGTTCTTCGTCTTCAATTAAAATGAACGCCGTGAAGTATATTGCTCAACTACACAATCTATCCTAGTCTGAGACATCACTATAAGTAGACTAGAAATCAAGACTTATAGTTTTGATCACTGATATTGACAAGCTTGATATAGCAACGCTTGCGAGTTCGACCGAGCAGTGCTCTAGCAAAAAGGCATCGGTATAATGTATACATTCATTTCCTCTTGCGTGACCAGTATCTAGCTCAACGATTTAACATACTCTCCCATCCGAGCACAAGCGAACCGCCTCTAGTTGTATTCCAACTAACACCGATATTGTTCCCACTTACCACTGCGGTTATCCAGCAGTGTGGGATTTTTAACGGCAATATTGCGGTCATCCAGCAGCAGCTTCCCGAGAGGTCACCCATCATGTGACTGCTCCCGACCGAGCACGCTTAACTGAGAAGTTTTTCCCCATAACTCAGTCAAGTGTACTCATCAGGCCTCATTGTTAGGAAAGGACAAATCACTACTTATATTCCATTCGGTCAACCACTGCAGATTATCGGTGTATTACAATCATGATCTTCTTGTCATTTGATTACCTTAAATAATTAACTTGAATTTGTAACTCTTCCTTCTTTAATGCTATCAGTTTTGTACTTTCATGGGTTTATGATAACTGATGAAATAAAATATAAAAACGAAAAGAAAGAAGAAAGAAATGTGGGACTTCATTCATTAGATCAACTCCTTATATTCCACTGTATAACGGATAACACCCTCCGATAGGTTGGGGGATCGATCCCCACTAGGGAGGGTTGGATCCCATATATTCTCTTGTCTCTGAGTGAGATGAGAATCATGTTATTTGGATGGCAGTTAGATCAGCAGTGAGGTTGGTCTATCTTACTGGGTTTGCTCAGAGGAGTTGACCCAGCTGTGCTGAGTCAAAAGAAGAAGAAAAAGTGTTATGGTGAAAAAAATTACATCTTCCAAGTTCAGTGCTGCCTTATTATTTAGAATTGATCACGGAAGAGCAAGTTTAATGGTGGAAATTAAATATGCAGTATTAAGTATGATGAGAATTGGTGTTGAGCGCTAAGAGAAATCATACTCAATTTTTATCTCACAAGATCAACGATCACAAAAAGACAATCAAGTTTAGAACAAAATCAATCATAAAATTAAGTATAATTCCTCTCGTTTTAGGTTAGATTCCGAGCAGTCTTCCATGAATCCCGTAGCGTGAAAAACTTGATTTGTTGAATTCGAAAGTCGGGAACCATCAATTGGTCTAACAGTTTTCAATCTTCCTCCCTTAGGGGAGGGTGGAGATCGAACCCCTGTAATTAATATAACTTTCTTAGGCTGATGTACCTAGGCGTAGTTTGAGGGACCATTGTTCTATCTTATTATTAGGGAAACTCTTATGGTATGCATGTATAAACATCCACATCTCAAGGATAATTCCTATAAATAGGGAGTATCAGAGACTTGTAGATATTTTTTCTACTATGGAAAATCTAGATAGATATCCACAAATCTAAACCACGTTATTTTATTTTTATTTTTATTCTTAAAAAGGATAAAAAAAGCTTTTCATTCGTTCAGGGAACAACTGGATTTGTTTTCAACTTAAAAAATAAAAAATTAAAATATTTGTTACATCCGGTCATTGAGTTACCGAAAAAATAAAAATAAATCCGAACATTGGATGACCTTATATCTTATCCAACCATTCGATGTCCGGATGGATACTCCACACTGTACTCTTCAACTACAGGACCTTATTGATTTGTGGAGTATTTTTCTTTACATAGTAGCATTGCCCATATCTTATGGACCATCACAAACTTGTGGATGAAATTTTTCTCCATAGGAGTTGCCCTTAAAACGTAAACAAAATTTAAAGCTATTATTTATTTTATTTTTCCGACGGCATGGTACAATGGTCCCTGTAGTACTCCTAAATCCCACTTATTCAGGAATTTCAAGCTATTACAAGGGTTAGAACTCCAACCTCCAGAATAGGAGGGAGCATGAAAACCATCGTACCGCTTGATGATTCTCGCAAGCTATTGATTTTATTTTATTTTTGCAAAAGAGTAATATATATAAATTGAACATATGGTACATCATTAACTATTTTTACAGATAGAACAGCCGGTGGAACTTGCCACCACTCTCCAGTATTACTAGATAGACGGGCAGATTTAGTTAAGCAGTCTGCCGCTTTATTACACACTCTAGGAATATACACACAAGACCAGTGTTATAGTCTCTTGATATCTGATATAACAATAGAGATGATGAAACTATAACAGGTAGTATCAAGTAACTCAATACCACTGTACTGCCTTTCCTTTTTCTATTTTCATATTAAGCTTTGGTACAGGATAATAAAGTAGACGATCACCTAATAGCAAACCCTAACGCGTTACATCCCTACACGTGGTTATAATCCCCACAGTACAAACTAACAGACTTACCAAACGTAAAGCAGAATTAACTGAAACGTAATTACTGCTAATGAACGTCTAGTTACTCTAATAATAAAGATAAATACACCCCAACAGAGGTTATCAGCACCACGGGACCATGAAAATACTCCCCCTTCAGCATACCCTTGTCCTCAAGGATGATATTTTGGAAAATGGGCGCGTAACACGAGTCAGGTCCTCCCATGTTGCATAAGCTGGTGTGGTCTGTGACCACTGGATAAGAAGCTGTTGAACTGCCTGGCCCTGACGAAAAACTTGGCGTGAGTCCAAAGTGGCTAATGGTTTAAGAATAATCTCTCCAACTGAGTCAACCAATAGTAGGGAAGGAGAAGTTTTAGCAGCAACACCTATCTTCTTTTTCAGTTGCGATACATGAAAAACTGGGTGAATCTTGGAGCTAGAAGGAACCTCCAGTTTGTAAGAAACTTGACCAACCCTCTGCAAGATTGGAAAGGGACCATAATATCTTGCATACAACTTGAAATTCTTGCGCAAGGCTATGGAGGAATGTCTGTATGGATAAAGCTTCAAATATACTAAATCACCAACTTCAAATGATCTGTCAGTCCGCTTCTTGTCAGCAAACCATTTCATGCGTTCTTGTGACTTATGCAAGGTGTCTTTCAAAATGTCAAGAACAACATCTATTTTTTGTATATATTCTCTACTGAGGCTACAGAAGTAGTTTTTATAGTAGTAAAAGATAAGTGAGGGGGGACATACCCATAAAGAGCTTGAAATGGTGACATTTTAAGGCTAGTGTGGTAGTTGGTATTGTACCACCATTCATCAAGAGATATTCAATTGAACCAATTCTTGGGCTTGTGACCTGTCATGCATCTGAGATAGCTTTCCAGGCAAGCATTAACTCTCTCTGACTGGCCATCTATTTGAGGGTGGTAAGCAGTGCATATGCGGAGGTGGGTACCCAAAGTTCTGAAGAGTTCTTGCCAAAATTTGCTGGTAAAGACTTTGTCTCAGTCAGAGATAATTGAATATGTTATTTAGGAACTCCTGAGCCACTGTGATTACTGTAAATGGGTGAGTGAGGCCTATAAAGTGACTGTACTTAGTAAATCTGTCAACTACCACAATGATGACATCTTTATTATTTGATTTTGGAAGGCCTTCAATGAAATCCATTGTAATGTGTTTCCAAGCTTGATCAGGCATTGGTAGGGGTTGGAGGAGGCCAGGAGAAGAAGTATGCCCAATTTTGTTCCTTTGACAAGTATCACATTGACTGACCATCAATAAATTATCTTTTTTCAACCCTTTCCAATAAAAATAGGTTTTTTCCCTAATGTAACTAGCACGAATGCCACTATGTCAGAGTGCCCTCCAATAGCAAAAGAGTGAAATGGACTGTGGAATATTTCGCCTCAGATTTGTAGTAGTGCCCACATAAATTCTGCCTTTAAATCTAAGAATTTCTTCTATATAAGTAAAATGGGGAACTGCAGAATCAGTCACCAAGAATGTGGAATGAGTTTAGAAGATACTTCATCACTTGTATAACTTTGAATGATGTCTTGAGACCAAGTAGGAGCAGATACTGCTATGGCATTGCAGGTGATAGTAGAAGGAGGAGCGTGAATTCTAGAAAGAGCATCTGCAATTTATTTTCCTGTCCTCTCTTGTAATTTAAAATGCGGGGGTCAAACAACCACACCCAACAATTCGTTTGGCAATCTGAGAGGACTTACTCCAATACACTTTATAGAGAATCAACTAGACAGTCAGACTCAATCTAGAATAAAGTATATCAAATAGTTTAATATCTCTAACTCTTAATTCAATCCGCAATCAACAAATAGAAATCTGCGAGCCCGATTGAATATAAGAGGAATTACTTGAACGGTACCAAAGACCAATGTTCAAGTGTCAATCAATGTAAATCAACAACCCAAGGTTGGATATTCTAATTGATTGATCTTAACACACAACCTGTGATATTTCAATTATATAACAAAATATAATGTGGAAAAGAAATAACACAAACACCAGAATTTTATTAACGAGGAAACCCTGGACCTAGTCCAGATTGAACACCATGCTGCATTAAGCCGCTGCAGACACTAGCCTACTACCAATTAACTTCGTACTGGACTGTAGTTGAACCCTAATCAATCTCACACTAATTCAAGGTACAGTTGCGCTCCTTACGTCTCTGATCCTAGCAGGATACTACGCACTTGATTCCCTTAGCTGATCTCACCCACAACTAAGAGTTGCTATGACCCAAAGTCGAACACTTGATAAACAAATCTGTGTCACACAGAAAAGTCTATAGGATTGAATAAATATGTCTCCCACAGAAATACCCAATAGTTTTTGTTTCGCCTTTTGATAAATCAAGGTGAACAGGAACCAATTGATAAACCGGACTTATATTACCGAAGAACAACCTAGTATTATCAATCACCTCACAATAAACTTAATCGACTAGCGGAACAAGTTATTTTAGAATCACAAACGATGAGACGAAGGTTTTTGTGATTACTTATCTATCTTTCTTATCGGAGATATAAATCTCAAGACAATTTTATAATTGCACTCAATGACGATATAAACAGCAAGATCAGATCACGCAACTAAAAAGAGAATAGTTGGGTCTGGCTTCAAAATCCCAATGAAGTCTTCAAGTCGTTAGCCTACAGGGTCTCGAGAAGAAACCTAAGGTTAAAGGAGAATCGACTCTAGTTATGCAACTAGTAGCACACATGAGGTGTGGGGATTAGGTTTCCCAGTTGCTAGAGTTCTCCTTTATATAGTTTTCAAATCAGGGTTTGCAATCCAAGTTACCTTGGTAACAAAGCATTCGATATTCACCGTTAGATGAAAAACCTGATTCAACTAAGCTAATATCTTTCAACCGTTAGATCGAACTTAACTTGTTACACACAAATGAAATGTACCCTCATTTAGGGTTATGTAACCATACCCAAACGTGTACACCATGTTGGTTCAAAAATAGTTAACCGAGGTTAGCCATATGATTAATCTCATATCAACCTTATTCATCTTAACCATAACTAACTCAAATGAAACTAGTTAAAGAGTTGTTAAATTGCTATATTCTCATGGACTTATACAAGAACACAATTGAAGCAAAATCGGTTTGATTCACTCGAATCAATACATGAGCATTATAGCCACGGTTTGCAAAGATTGCATCCCTTATTGATAAATGTTTTAGGTTCATGTACAACCGATTTTAGAAAGTAACCTACTTAAGTATGCGTATGGGTATGCTTACTTAAGTAACCGGATTTGATTTTGTTTTATTTTCCAAACTCAGCAGAAATTCACGGACGTAAACTTTCCGCCAGTATGCGTACGGGTACGTGTACTTTAGGTAACCAGATGAGTTTGGTTTTGGTTTTCAAACTCAGCATAAGTTCACGGACGTGAACTTCCGCCAGTATGCGTACGGGTACGCATACTTACCCAGTCTCCGACAACCTTTTTGTATACACACAAGTATGCATACTTTAGGTTCCCGGTTTTGGACTTATATACTAATGTGCGAACACACTATGCTTATATCCAAAGATGGTTAAAGTATTCTAAACTCTTTATTTCAATCATTGAAACATTCTTCTACAATGACAATAGCCGTTTTCACACACTATTAGCATCAAAGAAATTTTCAAGATATTGAAGTAATCATTATCGAAACATTCCAAGTTTTACACCAAATGATTGTATCACAAAAACCATGTAAGATGTTACTCGGAAATTTTCTCATGATATAAGATGAACTTGGTCGAAGTGAAAGCTTACCAACACATATTTCGAGAAATATGTAAGCGAGATATACTCAGCTCGAAATTTCAAATGTGTATAGATAAAACTATATCGTAACACGACTTATGTCTCAATATATGAGATAGAGTAGAAATAGACTTTCCAAGTGATAGATGAGTTTAAGTCTCCATGTACCTTTTGTCGATGGAGTTCCACAAACTCTCCTTAGTAGTTCTTCGTCTTCAAGTGATAAACGTCGTGAAGTCTAAGCTCAACTACACAAACTATGTCCTAGTCCGAGACATCTATAAATAGGATAGAAATCAAGACTTATATTTATGATGACTAACATTGACAAATATGCTTGAGATAGCAACGCATGTGAGTTCGACCGAGCAGTGCTCTGACAATCTCTCTCTTTGTCAGTTTTAGCGACAAAACTATCAATACATATGCATTACAAAATAAATAAAAATTGTAGCTTCTCATCCAAATGCTTGATCTCCTTGGCATCTTCAACGCGACTCGAAATCTTCGTCACTTCCAAGTACTCCATGATCCTAAAGGTTGTAAGTTCAACATCATAGTTGTTGAAGATCCGTAGCGATAACAATGAGAAAACAAATGCTCTCAATCATTGTCTACAATGTCATAATATTATTACACAGCATCAAAGTTCAATTGTATCACAAACTTTGACAACAATACTATGGTGATATGTATCACTCCCTTTTAGTCAATACTTTATCTCGACATGAAAACCACTCCCCCTTACATAATGATCCGTAAACCATATGTATTTGTAGTATCACCGTACACATTAATTCTCCCCCCTTTTTTTTAATATAAATTGGCAAAGGTACCAAAACTAGTGGGATCCTCATGAAATTTTCATAGAGATACTTCATGACCAAAAGAGAATACCATATCAACTTATTTAGATGCCATCAAAGCCGAAGCTAAATGCATTCATCAAGGAGTTTATAAAGATACAAGATAACCCTTATAATATTCCACAGACGCACTCCCCACAAAGATTTGGCAATTAAGCAAAATTTCAAAAATAACTCTCCCCCATAAAATGTCATTCCCAAAAGAACAACAAAGGCGACCTTAGTTTCACAAGAAAAGAAGGATTTCTTTGGACATAACCAAATCACATGAAAACATGAATTTGAATCCAAAGTATTCAATTGAATTATCCACAAAAGAGTTCATGATTAATCCAATTGAAGTGCACAACTAAATTAACCACAAGAAAACCCATGATTAATTCAATTGCAATTACACAACTAAATTAACCACAAGAAAGTGATCAATTCAATTGGACATGCTCGTCATAAGAGAACTTATGGAGCAACAAATAAACTGACCACAAGAGAATGATCAATTCAATTGGTCATTCTCAAACATAAGAAAACTTATGGAGCAACACAGTATATGCACAAAAATGTGGATCGGAGATCGACTAATACTGCGGAATAGACAAGGATTCATTTTATTTTCCATCACTATTTGCAAAATGACATACAATATGTTAGATCATTGCTCGGTTGAACCCACTAGCTTTGGTATGTCAAGTTAGTTGTCAATTTTAGTTGTCAAGATGCATTCTTGATTTAGTATACTAAAGATAGTTTCGGACTAGATTAGGTCTAAGAAAAACTACTCTTAAGGATGAAGACTGAAGATTACAAGAATACATCAACAAGGACTTCATCAACAAATGTATCATTTGGATTCTTGTTCAATTCTACCTTTATAATCTATCCAAACAAATGCTCACTCTATGGAACAATACTTATGACGGTAAATGTACATTTATGTATATATACTCGAGGTTATTTGAGCCACGAATTTTGTGACAATAACCTTTATCCATGTAAAGGTTCTCATGTTATAATGAATGAGCTTACGAATTCAATGAGCCAAGAATCACTCAATTCCGAGTTATAACGATGAAGTTATGAGTGATTTATTAAAGTAACAATTATAAGTGTTGTTGTAATTGTTACAGCTCGTTAGTAGGAAACAGTCTATGGATTGCTTGTAACGGTTCACGGACTTGGGCCCAATTACGTGACTAGAAGTCTTTTTTTAGTCAAATTGGTGATGTTTCCTTATCTAGGAAAGATGGCTATTAATCCAAATATATTTGATTGCCATATTAAAGTGTTTGTGATAACTCTTAATTCTTGCCTAAGTTAAAATGTGATTTATTCACATAAATACAATATTTGCTAATTAATTAATTATTTAATTATTTTGGCAAGAGTTGTAACTTAGGAAAGACTCCCAAATTTATGAGAGACTTGAAAAAGGAAAATAGCTTTGCTTACCTTTCAAGCTATCTTTCGCTGTAAATAAAGGTTTCGTGAGTGCTACACGTTTTTTATCCCCTTTGGAAAATTTGTGTAAGCTCATAAGGTTGTTTTCCATGTCTTTTGTTTTTCGTGAACAAGAGTGAGATAAAAGTATTTGTATTGGGGATCACAAATCCAAGTGGGGTTTAATCTTCGTGATTGATTATACAACTTGTAAACTAGGTTTTTCACTTCTTGTCTATTCTAAGGTTTTCTCTTCTGATATAAAACCATTCAAGAGTTGTTGATCATAAACCCTAGGTTTTTATAGATTTCAGTTTCCGATCGTATACTAAAACTTGTTAGTCGAAATCGGAAGCTAGAAAGAAAACTTCGATTAAGTATCTCGTAAAAAATCTTAAGAAGTTTTAAACAAGATATCTATATATTTATTTTAATTGTTCTTGTTGTATAATCATTAGGTTTCTCTTCCTTTATTGAAGAGTATAATAATCCTTAATCTACAAGTTTGTTTGATATTACTTTTACCTAGTAATTGTTTTTATCAAAATAAACACAAGATTTCCAAAACCTTGATTTACATCTAAAGGGAAATCAAATCGGTGTTTTGTGCAAACAAAAGATCGAATCGTATCAATCGTGTTGTTGTATCTTCTAAAGAGAGCCTTAGGTTCTGCTAGAAGATTTACGAGAAGAATTCCTAAAGACAATCGGTGTTGTGCTAGGAGTTTTATTAGTGCTGAAGCAGGTATTACATCTAGTCCGAATAGGTAATAGGAAATTGGTGTAACAGCTTATAATCAGTGTGTGTTTATTCTAGAGTAGGTCCCGGGGTTTTTATGCATTTGCAGTTTCCTCGTTAATAAAATTTCTGGTGTCTGTGTTATTTCTTTTCCGCATTATATTGTTTATCTTTATAATTGAAATATCACAGGTTGTGTGTAAGTTCAATCAATTGGGAATCCAACCTTGGTTGTTGATTAAATTGATTGACACTTGGATATTGGTTTTTGATACCGCCCAAGTTATTTCTTATATTCAATCGGGCTCCCAAATTCCTATTTTTTTGATTGCAGATTGAATGAGAAATAGAGATATAACTCTTTGATATACTTGTTTCAAGATTGATTCTGACTGTCTAGTTGATTTTCTTGAAAGTATATTAGAGTAAGTCCTCTCAGATTGCCAAACGAATTTGTTGGGTGTGGTTGTTGTACCCCCGCATTTCCAATTGGTATTAGAGCAGGCAAACACGCTAAGACCTCATAAGTCTGTGTTTGTAGCAATCTGATTCTATGGACAGAAGTGCTATCTCTATACACGTACCACCAATCTTCGATGGCACGAACTATTTATGGTGGAAAATTGCTATGTGTGCTATTATAAAAGCGTGAGATTTTCAATCATGGGTTCGTATTGTTAATGGCTATGATCCTCCATTAGTTATAGTAGACGGTGTAACTGTTGCAAAGGATATTGGTGATTATGATAAACTTGAGATTCTTGTTGCAAAGCAAAATTCTGATGGATTAAATTCTATCATTCATGCTATTACGCCAGATCTTCAGCACCATGTTACTATATGTAATAAGTCTAAAGATGCTTGGGATATCTTAGAAACCGTATTCGAAGGGAATGTCGTAGAAAAAGAAGCAAGGCTTCAAAATCTAGCTTCTGACTGGGAAAACCTTCGCATGTCTGATGATGAAACCTTTGATGAGTTTAACCAAAGACTTTCTCAAATAGTTAACTCCTCATATTCATTAGGAAGAACTATTCCAGAGAAAGTTATTGTGTGCAAAATTCTCAGGTCTCTACCATCAAGATACGAGTCTAAGAAACATGCCATTGAAGAAGCAAATGATCTTTCTACACTCTCCAGAAATACTCTTGTTGGAAAGTTAAAGATCTTTGATAATGAACACGCATCTAGAAAAGAAGTGATTTCTCTTAAAGCTGCAAATAATTCTGAATCCTCTAAGGATAAATCTGGTTTTCCAGATACTAAGGATGTTACTCCACGACAATTTAGAAAACTCTTGAGGGACAGGAAAAAGAGTTTTTCTAAAGTTACAACATCTCGTAATGATGATGTACAATGTTATAACTGTCGTGGTTTCGGGCACTTGTCTTCAGTAGGTCCTAGATGGAGCTGTAGACAATCGGCATATGCAGCAGCTTTGCCTACTCTTGATGATAGACCTGATTATAATCACCAAGAGTACGCAGGCGAGGTTGCACTAGCTTCTGGAAAAATTCTTTCGGATACTGATTCTGACGAAGAAGTGTTCCATAAAGATCCAGTTGCTAATAATCTTCTTAAGGAATGTCATCAAAAACTCTTCAGTGAGAAAGTTAAATATGACAGACTTTGTAGTCAGAATAAAGACTTGCAAGACCAACTTGATTCTATTGGTGCAAGAGATTATCTCAACGAAATACGAAATCTTAAAGAAGAAATTGCCGAAGTTCGTTATCGGGAAATTACTCTTCAAGCAAAGCTAGATAACTTGGAGAACATTGAGATGAACTTGTTATTTGACTCAGAACGAGAAGTCTCAAAGTTCAATGTGAATCATCCAAGAATGATCTAGTTATTGCGCTCGAAAAGGTCAAAAGGTTGGAAGACGAAAACTCGATCTTAAAGAGAGTTTGTCTAGAAATAGCATCTCAGAAAAATTAACCTCGATATTGGGAGCATGTAAAATTCATCGTGATACACGGGGATTGGGCTATAAAGGAACAGACGCCCCTGGTATTAGCAAATAGGTAAAAAATTTCAGAGCTAAAGATTCTTCTAAACCAAAACCTTCCAGCGTCTTCTTTATATTCCACAAATCAGCGAGATCCCGGGAAGAAAATGAGTCTCTACTTGCCGTGTATAAAGGCTCCAAATGCTGGATAACAGTCAAGTAGATACTTATATATCTGAAGACAACTGACGTGCGCCGAAAGGTAACGTATCTTACTCAAGAACCGAGCCAGCCTCTATCCTGGTAATGTACGTCGAACTTCTCTTGTGAATTTCTTCGTCTGTTACCATCTAGTGCTTACCCCGCAATAGCATCGCTATTACGTGCTAAGCAGGGGACTTAATGTTGATGGTGGTTTTCGGTTTAGGGATAAAATTGTGAAACCCTGTATTTTAATACGTTATCGTCCTGCAAAGGAACAAAAGTCATTTGGAAGTGATGAGTGCATAAACCTTTTCACTTACATATGTATTGGGCAATTCAACATATCTATTGAAATTTATCTAGAATGGTGCATGAAGCAACAATCCCAGGCATTCTGTAAATTTTAATCTATTGTATTATTTACTAATGCATGACCCACTTAGTATTTTCCTATGCTATGTTCCCCAGCTGAACTTTCAATGTTGGCATGACATGACGACTAATGTTCACTCGCAGCAGAGTAGCACGAATCTCTCGAAGTGTCAATATTGAAATCTGCATGAAAACACTCGCGTAGGCCACCCTCTGACAAAGAGATTAGTGTGTTCACACACCTTTTAATTAAAAGTTAGCGCGATCAAATGCGTTTAAATTCCTTAAGGGAAATCCAGACTATCCATATCAGTCTTAAGAAACGATCACGGCCACATGATTTGGCCACAAAATTTAATAGGTCTAGCCTACTCCTAAAGGGACTAGGCGATCGTCATGATAGACACTGGCGGGCCTACTAGCATCCCTGCCGGTTGAAACTCCTTTAGCACATCCGCTACCTCCTTGAACGTTCACCAGAACATGGAAGATCGCACTGTCTAAAAACAGCTCAAACGAGCTAAGACCAGCAAAAGCGGTCTCAAAACCCATCGCATCCGTCCAACTTAGATAGCCTAGTTGGATGGCTTAGATCTTCCCTCGAAAGATCAAAAGGGTACTAGCATGATCACCAATGACCCAATTATATTCTTGGTCGATCGACCTGCCCGTGACAAACCAGAAACGCGTTGAATCACGTGCCCAAAGAAGGGTGATCGCGCAACCTTTAAAACCCTAAATTGAATAAGCGGTGTTATACAACTGCCGCAAATCAATCGTGTCCATCCATTTTCGCGGGCCTAGTTGGACGGTTTAGATCGCATATTGAACGATCGAAGAAGCGCTGGCGTGTTCACCGGCGACCCAGCTACACCCATGGTTGATCGACTTCCTCACGGCAAGCCAAGAGCATATAGAATTGTTCACCCAAAGTAGGGTGAACACACTGCTTTAGAAACCCTAAGCTGCGTTTAGGTACTGTCACAAATCGATCACGATCGTCCATCTTTGCCAGCCAAAGTAAGTGGCTTAGATTCAATTCCAGACGGACCAAAAGAGGTCAGCGCGCTCACCGGCGCCCCGCTTTTGCATAAGGTCGATCGGCCTGCTTGAACTAGCGCGCAACGCTTCAAATCGTTTAGCCAGAATAGGGTTGGTTGCACGGCCCCTAAATCCTAAAATTACATTAATGGAAATGAACAACTGCCGCAAATCATCTCGTCCATCCAACTTCGCTATCCTAGTTGGATGGTGTAGATTTATTTTCAGAAAACCAACAAGGTAGCATTGTGACCACCGGCCATCACTCCTCCATAGGGAGCGATCGACCAAGTGATAGCTCGCCCATAAGGACCTCAAACGATCACCCAAAGGTAGCCGGTCGTGCTATTGTTTTAAGACGCTCAATTCGTGACTGATCAATCGAGCTCTAAAACTACGATGCGTCTAGCACATCGATTATTTTCAGCTGTTTGTTTAAAAGCGATGCTTCATACACATCGATTATAAGCGATGTTTTATAAATATTGGTTTCACAAATAATTTATTATTTGACCTAAAAGCACTGTGTGCTTTCAGCGACGAGTCTCACGACTCGACCCACTTACTCGAGACATCAAACATGTCACGAATTGGGGGATGCTCACTGGGGTATTGGTCTGGCGGTTTACAGCGTGCGGCGTGCAACGCGCCCATTACGATAACGTGTCAGGGAAGAACGGACGGTTAACAACAATGAGATAGTGGGTGAAGGCGTGACCAGTTTCCCCTCATAGTGGAGGCGTGGTGATCACCACTTTTTACACAACTCCACTTCTCCATTGCCCAATCACCTCCCCTTCCTACGAGTTCAGGGTGTGCTCGTACATGACTTGTATAAATAGGATTTCAACCTATTTCGACTAGGACAGACAAGACAAGTGTTATCAACACAAGTAGCCAGAAACCATTTTCTGACACAAGTCATAAAACAGCCATACCTTCATAATTCAACATTCTGATCTCAAACACCTTCTTCACTTCCTCCTAAGATCAACCATTCTCCTCCACCTTGTAATCGAATTGAATCTGGAACGACAATTTCTTGGTTTAGGCCAGAGTCTTACAGATTGATCTCTCAAACTCAAAAATACTCTCGTGCAGTACATTTGTTTAGGGTTTGAATTCGTTTCTCATCAACACATCCAAATTTACCAAAAATAGCAGAATCAGTTTTTACCCCAAAACACCTATCAGAGATATAAATCTCAAGCCAATTTTACAATTGCACTCAATCACGATAGAAACAGCAAGATCAGATCACGCAACTACAAAGAGAATAGTTGGGTCTGGCTTCGCAATCCCAATGAAGTCTTTAAGTCGTTAACCTACAGGGTCTCGAGAAGAAACCTAAGGTTAAAGGAGAATCGACTCTATGCAACTAGTAGCACACATAAGGTGTGGGGATTAGGTTTCCCAGTTGCTAGAGTTCTCTTTTATATAGTTTTCAAATCAGGGTTTGCAATCCAAGTTACCTTTTTAACAAAGCATTCAATATTAACCGTTAGATGAAAAACCTGATTCAACCAAGATAATATCTTTCAACCGTTAGATCGAACTTAGCTTGTTACACACAAATAAAATGTACCCTCATTTAGGTTTATGTAACCGTACCTAAACATGTACACCATGTTGGTTCAAAAATAGTTAACCGAGGTTAGCCATATGATTACTCTCATATCAACCTTATTCGTCTTAACCATAACTAGTACAAATGACTCAAATGAAACTAGTTAAAGAGTTGTTCAATTGTTATATGTTCATGGACTTATACAAGAACACAATTGAAGCAAAATCGGTTTGATTCACTCGAATCAATACATGAACATTATAGCCACGGTTTGTAAATATTGCATCCCTTATTGATAAATGTTTTAGGTTCATGTACAACCGATTTTAGAAAGTAACTTACTTAAGTATGCGTGCGGGTATGCGTACTTAAGTAACCGAATTTGAGTTTGTTTTAGTTTTCAAACTCAGCAAAAATTCACGGACGTGAACTTTTCTCCAGTATGCGTACGGGTACGGATACTTCAGGTAACCGGATGAGTTTGGTTTTAAAACTCATCAGAAATTCACGGACATGAACTTCCGCCAGTATGCGTACGGGTACGCATACTTACCCAGTCTCCTACAACCTTTTTGTATACACACGAGTATGCATATTTTAGGCTCCCGGTTTTGGACTTATACATCAATGTGTGAACACACTATGCTTATATCCAAAGATGGTTACATGATTCTAAACTCTTTATTTCAATCATTGAAACATTCTTCTATAATGACAATAGCCGTTTTCACACACTATTAGCATCAAAGCAATTTTCAAGGTATTGAAATAATCATTATCGAAACATTCCAAGTCTTACACCAAATTATTGTATCACACAAACCATGTAAGATGTTACTCGACATTTTTATCATGATATAAGATGAACTTGGTCTAAGCGAAAGCTTACCAACACATATTTCGAGAAATATGTAAGCGAGATATACTCAGCTCGAAATCTCAAATGTGTATAGATAAAACTATATCATAATATGACTTATGTCTCAATATAAGAGATAGAGTAGAAATAGACTTTCCAAGTGATAGATGAGTTTAAGTCTCCACATACCTTTTGTCGATGAAGTTCCACAAGCTCTCCTTAGTAGTTCTTCGTCTTCAAGTGATAAGCGCCGTGAAGTCTAAGCTTAGCTACACAAACTATGTCCTAGTCCGAGACATCTATAAATAGGCTAGAAATCAAGACTTATAGTTTTGATCACTAACATTGACAAACATGCTTGAGATATCAACGCATGCGAGTTCGACCGAGCAGTGATCTAACAGTAATTAATGGTATAATCAAATCGCAAGAGCTTAATGAGCCACCTTTTTTGTAGTAAGGTAGTCATCTTTTGTAATATTAAGTACTTTATGCTCCGCTGATCAGTGTCGATGATGAAGTGATGGCCAGTGAGGTAATGTTTCCATTTAGTAACTGCATTGAATACAACTAGGAGCTCCTTCTCATAAGTAGACAATCCCAATGCTTTGGGTCCCAGTGGTTTGCTATAGTAAGCAATGACCCTCCCCCCTTGCATTAAAACTTCTCCAATGCCTCTAGAACAAGCATCAGTTTCAACCACAAATCGTTTTGAAAAATCAGGGAGAGCAAGTACTGGAGTAGTACACATTGCAGTCTTGAGTGTAAAAAAAGATTCCTCAGCTAAAGGTGACCATATGAAAGCATTTTTCTTGAGTAAATCAGTGAGTGGTTTATTGATAGTGTCATACCCCTTAATAAAACTTATGTAGTACCCTGTGAGTCCCAAGAAACCCCTTAGTTTTTTAAGAGTGGTTGGAATAGGCTAAGACTGCATACAAGCAATCTTCTCTAGATCAGCAGCTACCCCCTCAGCTGTGATGATGTGTCCTAAGTATTCAAGAGAAGACTGGGAAAAACAACATTTGGAGTACTTGACATAAAGCTGGTATTCTCTGAGCAATGAAAGAACAACTGAGAGATGATGCTCATGTGTTGTGAGATTGGGGATGTAAACCAGAATATAATCAAAAAACACAAGGACAAACTTTCTTAAGTATGGACCAAAAATAGAGTTTATAAGTGCCTGAAAGGTTACAGGGGCATTGGTAAGACCAAATGACATTACCTGGAACTCATAATGACCTTGATGAGTTCTAAAAGTTGTCTTATGAATATCAGAATGATGTACTCTAATTTTATGGTAGCCATCTCTCAAGTCTAATTTAGTGAATACCTTAGACCCATGAAGTTCATCTAAAAGCTCATCAATGACAGGAATATGAAACTTATCCTTTATAGTAATGGCATTGAGCTTACTGTAGTCAACACAAAAGCGCCAAGTGTTATCTTTCTTCTTCACAAGTAATATTGGAGAAGCAAAAGGACTATGACTATCTTGAATGATTCCATTCTTGAGAATTTCTTGGACAAAAGCCTACACCACTGATTTGTGAATGTATGGACATTTGTAGGGCCTGAGATTGATTGGTTGTGAATCAGGTTTGGGGGTAATTTTATGGTCCAAAACTGTTTGTGGTGGTAGTTGTGTTGGCTCCTCAAAGACATCAACAAATCTATTGAGGAGGTCTTTTACAAGGGTGGGTACTTCAGGTGGAGTAGGTGACAAGTGAATTAAAAAAAACTGACCCACTAAGGCAGGAGTGTTTTTTCTGATGAAATTCTTCATGGAATTACTGTTTATCATCATTAAAGATGGTTTGGTGGTTGTACCTTGTAGGGTAAGCTCCTGGCCATTATGCAAGAAGGAAATGGAGAGTTTTGCTAAATTGAAGGTTATATCACCTAATATTCTCAGCCAATCTTCTCCTAAAACCAAATCACAGCCTCCAAGTGGAAGTAATCTGAAGTCAACATAGAATGGTTGGTGTCGTATTGTCCACTGAAATTGTTGGCAAATCCCCGTACTGGTAGTTTTGGCACCATTAGCTACAGTTACTAACATGTGAGATGTGGGCTAGACATCACAACCCAATTGAGAAGCAAGAGGGGAATCAATGAAGCTATGAGTACTTCATGTATCCACCAATATATTGATAGCTCTCTTTTTAATGAAGTATGGAATGCGAATTGTTTTAGTATTAACATTTCCAGTGAGAGCATGGAGTGAAATCTCCATATCAGTTTCCACTAAGTTGTCTTCTAGAATTTCATGTTTAGGTGTTTGGTCCAACTCATCCGCTTCATTCTCAGTTGCCATCATGAACAATTGTTGAGACTTACACCTATGACCAGGTTGGTATTTTTCATCACAGTTGAAACAAAGTCCTTGAGATCTTCTTATACTCATCTGCTCATAAGTTAATCTTCTGATGGGTGGTATATATGGAGATTTGGGTGGTGGGTTAGAAGACTGAGGAGTGGGTGTAGATGTAGAAACACCTATGTTGGAAGGAATAGTAGGTATTATTGGTGGAACAAATTTAGTGTAAGTGGAAGTAGTTGGTGTTTCTTTAAGTGGATTGGTTTTTGAGGTTTGGGTTTGAGAGGAGAGGGTTATCTCTTGTAATCTAGACAGATAAAAAGATTGATAAAGGGTTGTAGGTTTGTGCATATGCACAGAGCTTTTCAAAACCTCTTTAAACCCACTAATAAAACTCAATACAAAGTATTCCTCAGTTAGATGAAGGTTTTTGGTAAGCATTAAATCCTTTAATTGTTCAAAATGCTCCAAGTAATCTTCAACAGATGTAACTTTAAAGAGCTTGTTAAAACAACCAACATAATTATCATTTGCTAGATATTAAAAACGATTACATATAGCTTCAACAAAAAGAGACCAACAGATAGATGATTTACCAGTAAGAAAATCGAGAAACCAGGAATCTGCTTTACCATCTAAGTGCAAAGAAGCAAATTCTGTCTTTTGTTCTTCAAGAATATAGTGAATCTGAAAGTATCTTTCACACTTTCGAACCCTACTGCGAGGATTTTCACCACTAAATCTTGGAAAATCAATTTTTGGAGCTTTAGAAAAGGTATTGAGATTTCTAGTGTGAGTTTTGTGGGTGTGACTATCGAAAGAAGGCGGTGTGTTAGAACCTTATTGTTCTGTCTGAGATCTAGAAAAAAGTGTAATAAGAGAGTCAAACTTTGCTTGATTTGCTTCAGAAATCTTAACCAAGGAAGCAAGAAAAGTATGTTGGCGCAAAGCAGCAGCAATACGTTCTTTAGCTTTACGTGTGTGTAGATCTGTGAGGTTCTTGATGAGTTGAGAAAGTTCACGGGTGGTGGAATCTACATCTTTGATAGTTGGGCCTGTCATGTTGTAGAGGAGAGAAGGATCTCTGGATGATATCAATTGTTATAGTTCTTGATATCTGAGATAATAATAGAGATGATGAAACTATAACAGGTAGTATTAAGTAACTCAGTACCACTGTACTGCCTTTCCTTTTTCTACTTTCATGTTAAGCTTTGAATGCAGGTACATGATAATAAAGCAGACGATGACCTAACAGCAAACCCTAACGCGTTACAGCCGTACACGTGGTTATAATCCCCACATTACAAACTATCGGACTTACCAAACGTAAAACATAATTACTTCTAATGAATGGCTAGTTACTCTAATAATAAAGATAAATACACCCAAACAAAGGTTATCATCACCACATGACCATGACAACCAGTTACTATGAATTTTCCAAAGTTGAACACACTTATGCAACAAGGGAGAATATTGCCAAGAAGGAAACAGTCCTTCATTGACAGATAACACCACATTTTTACAGTCAGACTCAAATATCACTTTCCTCCAGTTTTGTTGCTCTGCTCAATGCATGGCTTCTAGTAAAGCTCAAATTTCAGCTTGATGAACATTATTTACGCTTTTAAGAACTTATTTTCCTGCAATATATGATCCTATACAATTTCTAGTTAGCATTGCAATTCCAGTCAAATGAAAAGGTTTGCGAAAAGAAGCATCTATATTAATTTTTAAAGTGCTTGGTGGTGGTAGTGGTGGTGTCCAATGATGTTCATCCCCTACAGACTGACTATTATGTGATGTATGAGAAATATGAATGATATTAGCCAAATAATGCAACAGTAGATGCATAGCAGAGTTAGGATTCACTATTTCATGTTGATAGTGAACTTTACACATGTATTTCCAAATATACCGTATAGTTGCGATCATTCCATGTAAAGAAGGGTTCTTTGAACTAAAGTTGATAACAACATTTGTTGTCTAAGAAGTAATCCAGTCTTGAAGTGTGTCAAATTGTTGAAAACGATGAAGATGTTGCGGTAAACAAGCTCTCCATATTGCAACAACAAAAAGGCAAGTAAAAAACAAATGATTTGTATCTTCTGCCTGATGAGTATTACAAAGGAGACAAATATCATTAGTATCAGTTGTATGATGTAAATTAGCCTTAATAGGTAGTGCATTACGTATGACTTTCCACATAAAAAATCTGCAACTTGAATGGAATTTTTAGCTTCCAGAATTTCAACCAAAAACTGGTGGTTAAGGAAAGAGGTGTTATTGGAGACTAAATATTGCAGAAATGGCGATAAGTTGAAGCATTTGAGATATACCCGTTGAAGTTAGAGGCCATACTAACTTATTATGTGATTGCAGATTTAAGGGGATAATTAATATAGAGTGCACCTGAAAAGGAGTGAATAGCTGCCGAAGAAGTGGAACATTCCATTCAGCCATATCTGAAATGATAAGTTGAGATGCCCATTCAATATCATTATTGTTAAGATCATTCCAATAAAATAAAGATAATGTTTCACTTGGGATCCAATTGTGTTTCCATATATTAATGGTTGAGCCATCACCCACTTGCCACTTACTGAACTGCTAAACAATATGAGTACCATGCATAATGCTTTGCCAAATCCAACTAGAGTTTTTGTTATCAGGACGAGGTTCATGTTTGATATCATGATAAGGAATATATTTTGACTTTAACGATTGTACATAAAAATCATTTGGGTTATGAATGATATTCGATGCTAACTTTGCTAACATGGCAGATTTGTAATGATGTAGATGTTTCAGACCTAATCCCCCTAATATTTCAGGCAGGTTCATTTGGACCAAGAAATAAAGTGTCTATTCTGATTGTTCAAAGAAACGTTCCACCAGTAATTCCGCTGAATTTGATCCATTTGATATATAACTGTATCTAGTAATTTCAGGACTTGCATATAATACATACTCATTATACTGAGAACTAAGTTCAGTTGAGTTGTCTTACCATCTTGGTTGATTATTTTGCTACTCCATGCTTGCAGTTTCGCAGACATATGCTCCAAGATAGGCTGGCAGTTCTTTTTCCTTGAACGGTGCAGCAATAAGGGTATGCCTAAATATTTTTCACCAAGGCCCATAATTTTTATATGAAGGATATTAATAAAATGATTCTTGAGATAAGGTGAAACATTTTTACTGAAGAAAATATTTGATTTTTTTAGATTCATTACTTACCCTGAAGACTTACTAAACTGATCAAGAATGTGTTGGAGGTTCCGTAGATGAGTTGGAGAAGCTTCAAGAAATAATAAACAATCGTCGAAAAAAAGAGATGACTCACCTCAGGGCTGTTTTTCGCATCTTTAACACCTTTTAAGTTACCCTGTAGTATTTGTGATTAAATGATTCTTGATAAAGCCTCCATAATGATCAGGAAGAGATAAGGTGATAATGGATCACCTTGTCGAATTCCTCGTGAAGAAGTGAAACAAGTTGATGGCTTGCCATTGATGAGAAGAGAGATGCTTGTTGTAGTAACACATTGTTTGACTAGCTGAATCCAATCCTTATGAAAACCAAGCTGCAAAAGAATATCAAAAAGAAATGACTACTCGAGTCTAACAAAAGCTTTAGACATATCCAACTTGAGGCCAATATAAGAAGATGTTCCTTTTCTTTTTTTCTTCATTGTGTGGATGGGATCATGTGCAATGATAATATTATTTTGAATGTGTCTACCAGGTACACAAGCACATTGAGTTGGTGATATGAGATTAACAAGTAATGATTTTTCAATCTGTTGGAAATGATTTTCGAAATAATCTTATAAGTAATATTACACAAACTAATAGGTTTGTATTCATTTGGTGTTTGAGGATGTAATGTTTTAGGTATAAGAACTTGAAATGTTTGATTAATATCTCGAAGCATGAATTTAGTAGTAAAAAAATGTCGAACCATTGTAGTTACCTCAGCACCAACCATAGACCAACATTGCTGGTAAAAAGCTGCCTGAAATCCACTTGCTCCCGGCGAAGCCTGATAGACGCGTTTATGTGTCTATTTTGATCTCAATTTCATATATTGGTACCCATTTCTGTACTTATTTAGGCATTTTCTGTCTTTGCAGGTGTTTTTGGAGAAATAAGATTTTGCGGCGAAATTGGCTCGAAAAGTGGTTTTTGCGTTCGTAGGAGGACATTTGCTATTCGGACTCTCACTTTGTATAAGGGGTAACCTAATTACTAAGGGGCATCCCATTTCCAGTCAGCCGCTAATCACATCCCTACTCTGGTTATGGGGCATCCATGTTCTTCCCCATTTGAACTGAATTTGGCGGGAAGACCTGGTTATTCCGGGTCAATCGAAATGTATGAACAACTTACATCTGCCTTTTTGAACAAAACATCGTATATTAGGACGCAAATCTGCACGTTTTCTCAACAGGAGGGAGAAACTTTGTATAGGTATTTGGAAAGGTTCAATGATTTATTAGCCCAATGTCCTCATAATGGTTTAGAGAAGGTTAGGTTAGTTCAGATCCTTTATGAGGGTTTAGATTATCCCACCACAACCACAGTAGAGTCTATGTGTACTGGTGGATTTGAGAACCAAACAGTTGATGACGCGATGACATATTTGCATGAAGTCGCCGAAAAGACCCAACAATGGGAAAGTAGTAGGGGACCCCAGAAAACAATTCTTCTCGGCAGAGGAAACGTTAATAGGGTAGAAGGAGGCTATGAATCAGATGCCAAAATTGCTGCTATAGCGAAAAGGTTAGAAGCTTTAGAAGTGGGCAACACTAGTGGTAGAGTGGAGCCTTTTTGGGAAGGCCAGAATAATGAAGAGCAATCCAATGCTCTATATAATAACACTAGGTTTGATAATCGTCAGAAGTTTGACCCATATTCATAAACCTATAATCCTGGTTGGAGAAACCATCCGAACTTTTCATGGTCTAAGGGCCAGAGTCAGGGTCAGTCTAATAATTCTAATGCTCCCCCAGGTTTTGGCTACACTAGGAATACATCAAGCCCAGAAAATAAAACGACTAGCTTAGAGGAATCTATTAAGATGTTAGCAAAAACTCAGGAAATATTAGCACAGAGCCATGTTAGTTTTCAACAGGAAACCAAGCAGAATTTTCAAACTAATGTTCAGAGCCTTGCTAAGTTAGAACTTCAAGTGGGACAAATAGCTAAGACCTTAAGTGAGAGAGATAATGGTAGGTTCCCTAGTCAGACTAATCCCAATCCTAGAGGAGTTCATGAAGTAGGTATAAAACCATCGAATCAATTGAATGCTATTAGAACCCTTAGGAGTGGTAGAATAGTAGACAATCAGGTAACCATGCCCGATAGTGAACATACTGTGGTTCACCCCTCAGGACCACTAGCTAAGGAAACTAATAAAATTTCTGATGATGCCAACTCAATTCCTGAGAGGTCTGATTCTGTGCCTAGAGCCCCATTTCCTCAACTATTAGTACCAACAAAGAAGGAATCGAATTTAATGACATATTGGAGGTTTTTAAGCAAGTTACCATAAACCTTCCTTTATTAGATGCAATTAGGAAAATTCCTGCTTATGCCAAGTTCCTTAAGGATATGTGTACGCGAAAGCGAAAACTTAGCGTCCATAAGAAAGCCTTTTTAGCTAGTCACGTAAGTTCAATTATTCAAAACACTACAACTCCAAAGTACAAAGACCCAGGTTCCCCTACCATTGCTTGTACAATAGGTAAACACCGGGTAGAAAAATCTTTACTTGACTTAGGAGCCAGTGTGAACCTACTTCCGTACCATGTGTACTTACAGCTAGGACTTGGTGAAATGAAGCCTACTCAGATAACACTGCAGTTAGCTGATAGGTCTGTTAAAATTCCTCGAGGTGTTATTGAGGATGTCCTTATTGAGGTCGAAAAGTTTATCTATCCAGTGGATTTTGTGGTCCTAGATACTCAACCTGTCCCTGGCCCATAGAACCAGATACCTGTGATTTTAGGTCGCCCGTTTTTAGCTACGTCGAAGCGATCATTAACTGTCGAAATGGTGTGATGAATTAATCTTTTGGTAATACGACTATAGAGATGAACATTTTTAATGTCAGTAAGCTACCTTATCAGCTAGATGACACATGTGTTGAAGAGGTGAACATGATAGAAGCCTTAGTTCAGAAGTCATTACCAAACATTTTATTTGAAGACCCATTAGAAAGTTGTGTATCCCATTTTGGTTTAGATTTTGATGACAATAGCACTATTGAACAAGGGAATGCTCTATTAGATTCTACCCCTGTATTAGACACTGATAGATGGGAAGATAGGTTCGAACCGCTACCAGTTTCTGAGACTACCCTAATTCCTTCTTTAGAAGAGCCCCCAAAGTTGGACCTTAAACCACTACCCGATACTCTACAGTATGTGTTTTTAGGCCCATCTGAGAATTTACCTGTGATTGTAGCTTCCGATTTGGATAGTGATCGGGAAAGTAGGCTAGTAAAAGTACTTCAAGACAATAAGGAAGCTTTAGGGTGGACTATAGCAGACATTAAGGGTATAAGTCCTACTGTGTGTATGCATCAGATTCATTTAGAGGAAGACTCCAAACCTTCTAGAGAGATGCAACGTCGACTGAACCCTAACATGAAAGTGGTAGTTCGAAAAGAGGTGCTTAAGTTGTTAGATGCAGGTATTATTTACCCAATTTCAGACAGTAAGTGGGTCAGCCCTGTTCAGGTTGTCCCCAAGAAATCAGGTATCAGTGTAGTCCAGAATGATAATAATGAATTAATCCCAACCCGAGTGACCACGGGATGGCGTGTGTGTATTGACTATAGGAAATTGAACAAGGTCACAAGGAAGGATCACTTTCCTCTTCCTTTTATCGACCAAATGCTAGAGCGATTAGCTGGACATAGTCACTATTGCTTCTTAGATGGCTACTCCGGTTATAATCAGATCGTTATTGCCCCAGAAGACCAAGAGAAAACCACTTTTACCTGTCCCTTTGGTACCTTTGCGTATAGACGCATGCCTTTCGGGTTATGTAATGCCCCTGCGACTTTTCAGCGTTGTATGATGAGCATATTTTCTGATATGGTAGAACGGTTTTTAGAGGTCTTTATGGATGATTTTTCAGTATTTGGTTCATCTTTTGATGAGTGCTTGCATCATTTGACATTAGTGTTGACAAGGTGTAAGGAAAAGAATTTAGTGCTTAATTGGAAAAAATGTCATTTCATGGATGAATCAGGAATTGTCTTAGGGAACATCGTTTCTTCAAAGGGTATAGAGGTAGACAAAGCCAAAATTGACCTTATTAAGACTCTACAGGTCCCAAAAACCGTAAAAGATATTAGGTCATTCTTAGGGCATGCAGGTTTTTACCATCGATTCATTAAGGATTTTAGCTTGATTTCTAGACCTGTTTGCAATTTGCTTGCAAAAGATGTTAAGTTTGTCTTTGATGATGCTTGCTTAAAGGATTTTGATAATCTTAAAACTTTACTCACTACTGCCCCGACAGTCCAGGCACCTAACTGGAACCTACCCTTTGAAATTATGTGTGATGCTTCAGATTATGCTATAGGCGTTGTGCTAGGTCAGCGAGAAAACAAATTACTCCATGTGATTTACTATGCTAGCAAAACTCTGAATGATGCCCAGATGAACTATACAACTACCGAGAAGGAATTTCTAGCCATCGTGTTTGCCTTGGATAAGTTTAGATCCTATTTATTAGGTTCTAAGATCGTAATCTATACTGATCATGCTGCTTTGAAATACCTTTTGTCTAAGAAGGATACCAAACTAGATTGATTAGATGGATCCTTTTGTTACAAGAATTTTGTCCAGACATTAGAGACAAAAAGGGTGCAGAGAATGTAGTAGCAGACCACTTGTCTAGGCTAGTTGTTAGTTCCCCTAATAATTCCCTCCCTGTAAGGGATAGTTTTCCTGATGAACAATTGTTCTCTGTTTCTCAATCACCTTGGTATGCAAATATAGTGAATTATCTTGCTACTGGTCGAATGCCTCAACATTGGGGTAAGAAAGACCGTTCTAGGTTTTTAGCCGAGGTTAAGCATTTCTTTTGGGACGATCCTTATCTGTTTAAGTATTGTCCGGACCAGATTATTAGGAGGTGTGTATCTGAGAGTGACCAGTCTAGTATTATCTCCTTTTGTCATGAACATGCATGTGAGGGTCATTTTAGTGCTAAGAAGACTGCTGCTAAGATTTTGCAGTGTGGATTTTACTGGCCTTCGTTGTTTAAAGATTCCCATAATCATTGTGTTTCTTGTGAGCGTTTCCAGAAGTTAGGAACCATTTCCTGTAGAAATATGATGCCTTTGAACCCTATTTTAGTGATTGAGGTCTTTGATGTGTGGGGCATTGATTTTATGGGTCCATTTCTTATTTCATTTGGCTATCTTTACATGCTTGTCGCTGTAGACTACGTGTCTAAGTGGGTTGAGGCGGTTCCTTGTAAAACGAATGACCATAGGGTCGTAGTCCAGTTTTTGAAAGAGAATATACTTACACGTTTTGATACGCCGCGGGCTATAATTAGTGATGGAGGTTCACACTTTTGTAATAAACCGTTTGCTCTTTTAATGAAACAATACGGTATTACCCATAAAGTAGCAACCCCATATCACCCTCAGACTAGTGGTCAGGTAGAGGTTTCCAATATGGAAATTAAACGTATTCTAGAGAAAACAGTTAATCCAGATAGGAAAGACTGGTCGTCGAGGATTACTGATGCCTTATGGGCTTACCGTACTGCGTTTAAGACACCCATTGGAATGTCACCTTATCGTTTAGTGTTTGGCAAGGCATGTCACCTGCCTGTTGAGTTAGAGCATCGAGCCTATTGGGCTATTAAGAACTTAAACTTTTCACTTGACAAGGCAGGAGCTCAAAGAAAGCTCCAGCTCAATGAGTTGGACGAAATTCGTAGAGATGCATACGATAGTGCTAAGGAGTATAAGAACAAAATGAAACTTGTGCATGATAGGAATATTTTATGAAAGTCATTTTCTCCAGGTCAAAAAGTTCTTCTATATGACACTCGGTTGCATCTATTCCCCGGGAAGTTGCGCTCTCGATGGACCGGTCCTTTTGTGGTCCGTACTGTTTTTTCTCATGGCGCTGTTGAGATTGAGACACCAGATGGTAGTAGTTCTTTGAAGGTTAACGGTCAGCGATTGAAGCCCTTTTTAGAGCCTTTTCCTACAGGTGATGTTGAGGAGGTCCCTCTGGAGGACCCTATTTACCTTGATTGACCATCGAGGCGATTTTGTATGTTAATTAGCTTCTGAAATTTTTGATCGAATTCAACTTCAGATCTACTTTTTTTTCTCTGCTACTGCTCCATGACTCAAGTATTCGATTTCAATTTTTTGCTTCTAGGTCAACGATGAAGAACAAGGGGTAGAAAAAGGGGAAGATGAAGAAAAATATTTTGGAAGTGACGAAAGAAAAGAAGAAGATTCAAGAATCAATTTTTTATTTTCTGCTGGAACTTTAGAAACAACTCCAAAATCCACGAAGGCTAAGTCAATTTTAGGTTTTTGTTTGAGTATTAGTGTAGATTCTATTAAAATCACGTTTTTATTTTGAGATTCATCAAAAAAAATCTATGATCCAACGATTTGATTTGGTTTCTTTTGTTTCCTTAAAATCACTATTTTTGTCTTTTTTGGAAACTTTGTGTGATCCTACATTACATATTATTATGTATTGCTGGATTATACACAAAATATTTCTTATACGTACAAAAGCGTAAACTAGTTTTGTACCTAGTACATACTGATATGTTATGTACATTTAATCAATATGTATTTTCTATCAGTACATATTTTTCTTTGATACATATCAATATGTGTTGTGGGATCATAAATTTTTTCCTCCATTACATATTTTCCTTAGTACATGTGAATATGTGTTCTTGAATCAATACATTTTTTCCTTTAATACCTATTTTTCTTCAATATATACCAACATGTATTATGGGATCATACAATTTTTCCTTCAGTACATATCATTATATACTGTGGGATTAAACATCTTTCCTCCAATACATATTCTCCTTTAGTACATACCAATATGTACTGTGGGATCATATAACTTTTCTTTAGTACATATTTTCCTTAATACATATCAATATGTATTTCTTGGATCAATATGTATCGTGGGTATCATCTACTCTATTTTCTTCGGTATGTATTTTCCTTCAGTCCATATCAATATGTATTTGTCGGATCAATATGTATTGTGGGATCATCTTCTCTATTTTCTTCATTACATATTTTCCTTCGGTACATGCCAATATGTATCGTGGGATCATATGCCATATATATAGTTTTGGGTAACAAACATAAATCTTCATCATCATCATCTTCTTCTTATTCTTCTTCATCACTGGATCTATAACGCAATTTTTGATCTATTGTTGTTGATGATTATTGATTAGTATGATTTTCTAGTTTGATTTTCGATTCAGATGATGATTTTTCTTTCTTTCAGATTTCTTTGATGATCTTGATTCCCTTTCTGTTGATGAATTTTTCGGTAATCAGATTTGCTTAATTTGTTACGTTTTCTTTTCTTTTCTTTTGTAGATGATTTTCTTGTTTTGATTTTTGATCGGTTTGCTATTTCAGTTTTTCTGGGTTCGATTTGTAGAGGACGTGGGGGGACGTCGGCTAGATTTCACACGTGTATAATGATAAACAATGAAGTAATTTTGTCTGTTTAAAACTTTGTTTGACCTCCCAATAAATGATATTTCCCGCTGGACTACGGGTTAACCCGGATCGGATTTTGTGGACCAAACAAAAAATTTCTCTGAGAACTTTGTTGTTTAGTCCATTAAACCTGACCCGGGTTAATGGCTAGTCCAGCGGGAGAATTTATGTACTCGCTAGTCCAAAAAAGGTTTGAAAATAGTAAAATTACTCTGCTAACCCTAACAACACATGTTACTACATATCAATATTGCTGTGCATTGATAGTACATATGTAGTATCAATATGTCATGTATTGATACTGTTATGTATTGATACTACATATCAATAATGATACTACATATGTTACTACATATTAATATGTTATGTATTGATACTACATATGTTACTACATATTGATATGTTATGTATTGATACCACATATCATATTGTTATGTTACTACATAGTAACATGTTATGTAATGATACTACATATTAGTTATGTATTGATAATGTTAAGTGTTAAGTATCAATATTGATATGATACTACATATCAGTTGTATTGATACTAATTAGATCTGGAAAGGTGTTTTAGGCATTTAAAAACACACTTTATAATCTCCATAAGGTTTTCGGACCAGCGAGTAAATAATCTGGTCCACAAACATATTTTTGGACCAGCGAGTAATTTTTTCCTTGGATTGGACTACACAGCAACCGGGTCAGAAAATAGTGCATTAACTAGTAATTCCTAGAATTTCTCTTATGGTGGGTTTGGATGCAGAAATTACGTTTTCCAGGGATTTGTAATCCCATGGAATTATGAATTACGGGATTTGTCTAAATTCCATGCGTGTTTGGTAACCAAATAAAAAATCCCGGGAATATGGTAAATCCCCCATTTGAAATTCCCTGTCATGTTTGGCATCACTTTCAAAATCCTAGGATTATCATAATACTCTCATCTGGAATCCTTTGAGTTGTTTGGTTAATTTTTCCATGGAAAGGGAAAAAAAAACCACAAACTGACGAATACAGAAGGTACAATAGTTATGAGTATAGCGTGATTAAGGAAATGTGCAGTAGATTGTAATGGTATCCATAAATCAAGAAATCAAAATATTAATCCATAAATTCAAAATAAATTGTATCGTAAGTAGCTAACGATTAACCAAGTACGACTTATTCTCTATGCAACCTTTTCGTCATACCATTACTAATAAAAACGACAATCACTAGAAATCGCTTGCCTGAACATTCAAATTCATTCGTAGCCATAGTTTCCGGTCCTCAAAACTCAAAGTCAAGAAGACCTTCCTCCTTTCAATGTCCAGTAGCAACCAGTTGATAACATATAATCCGATATGGGTTTCCAAATTAAGTTCTTCCAATGCCTTATGGCATTCTTCCCATCATGAATTATCCATTTCATTTCTCTTGTCTATCCCCCATTAATGGTGAAAAATTCGCACGAGTAGGCTTTACCCATTCTTTACCAAGCTTTAATATTGCAAGCAGTACATTGTGGAAGTGTCTATGTACTGTTTCAGTTGACCTTATAACATCGAACCCACTGTGTCTCATTTTTGTGTCGTGGCCTATGATAAGAAGGAATATAGCCACTTGCTCTGGTATGCCAACCCATCGACTACTTTCCAACCCCGCCCCTTCTAAAATTTGACATATTATATGGAATGTGTATCTACTAACTCTAAGCATATCCCTACATTTGTTGTCGCTCTCTCTGAAAAATCTTTCTATAACAAGTTGTCTCTCAAATTCCCGATTCCTAGATGGTTTCTTCTCTAAATACAACATGGATAGCATGAATAATCCAACTTGGCAAGAAACTATAGCAAAAATACAACACAACCATGCAACTACATCCCAATCAGTAGAAAACGACATCTTCCTAGATTTATCAACAAACATATTGTATCGGATAATCAAGAGTACTTTATCAAAATCAAACAAGACTATTTGTTATAGAAAAAAAACAACAATAATAATCATCATCAAACATGAGCAATAACGATGTGGGCACACACAACATGCCTACTGTGAACAAGTAAATACCATTTAAAACCGTTTAAAAAAAACAATACAACTTGATAAAATGTATAGTTGCAGGATCTCAGTCTAATTAGACTATGTGGATCAAAGAAAACGATATATGCCAGTTGATTAGATATAGCACTAAGCAGCCAGAAAAAGCTAAAGTCCCCGTAACTTAACCACCACCGAATTAACATGCATGGGTTTGGAGACACAGATTTAACTTGTATTAACAAAAGGATAAGAACAGATATCAGTAAATAAAATAGATCAAAATGGTTGTGTGGTGTAGAGAGGAAAAAAATGGAACATCAATAATCGATCAACATAATAAACAAAAAGAAGATAGATGTATATTAGAAATCAAATAAAGACAGATGTATTAAAAATCAAAATAGATTAGGGTTTAAGGATTTTACCTTTGCGGATTCAACGAGGAAAGGATAAACTGGCGGGTGGGTGGCGGGAGGGTAAACAGAAATGTAAAGGGGAAACCAACCGAGCAAGGGATTTTATATGGGATTTTAAAGTTTGATTTATGTGGGCCCATAAATCCCTCGTTAAGTTTTCCAGTAAATCTTAAGGATGGGATCAGACTCAAATCGGAGGATTTGTTGGAAAAGTGTTTTCCATGGAAAACATGAATCCAGAAAATTTTGACAACCAAATATACCGAGGGAAACTAAATTCCACCGATTCTTTTGGCCCCATAAATCCTACCTCTAAAATTCTATATCCAAACACACCATTACTGAATTGCTAGTTGTGAAGGGTATTTTCAATATCACCCGCAGAATCATGCCAAATACCAAATGAATCGAACTGCTATTGATTTAGTTTACGTACTTTTTCTCCATTTGGAATGGCTTGCATTCTAATGCTATTTATGGCCTGGGCAGATCCGCAATGGCAGTTTGGAAATTTAAATAGCAAATGAGTGGCATTATAGTTAACCAAAATAAACTGACGTTTCTTGAGAGAGAGAGAGAGTGTTGACGAAACCGAACGATACAAGTCTCTCGAATTGAAGAAGAGAGAGAAATACAGTTAGGGGAAGAGAGGATTTTTTCATCGAAACACAGAATAAAAACCCTAGTGATTTCATCTTCTTCTTGATTTCTGTTTGTAGAAGAAATCAAGTTCCACTGTAATCTTGATTGATCTTATCTTAACAACAATTCAGTAAAATGGTGGATTATAGTGATAAACTAGCTTGTTTTCAAGCAGTAACAGGTCTTGATGATACAGATTTATGTACAGAAATTCTTGCCGCTCATGGATGGGATCTCGAACTTGCTATCTCAGCATTTACTGGTGGCGCTTCTAATTCATCTGATTCAATTACAAACCCTAACTTGTTATCATCATCTCCTCCGGATAACAACAACGTCGTTCAAAGAGATACTTTAATTTCTGATATATGGCAAGGTATTCCAGAAACTGAAGCAGTTGCGCAACCTCTTACTGGTGGTGTCGGTGGTGGTGCTCCTGGTGTGGCGTGGAAGATTATAACGTTGCCGATTTCAATCATATCTGGTAGTTTAGGATTGATTTCTGGTGCCATTGGGATTGGCTTTTGGGTTGCTGGTGGTGTGATTTCTCACTCTTTGAACATGTTAGGATGGCGTAATAATGGCGAAGCATCTTCTTCAACTCCTTTGGTTTCAGTATCTCCTGCAGCTACAGAGGCATTAGATTTTATTGCTAATTTCGAGAGGGATTTTGGGAATATTCGACCTAATTTTGTTGCAGAAGGGTTTATGGACGCGTTACAGAGATCTCGTCATGAATATAAGTTGTTGTTTGTGTATCTTCATTCACCTGATCATCCTGATACACCATTGTTCTGTGAGAGAAGTTTGTGTTCAGATATGTTATCAGCTTTCATTAATGAGAATTTTGTGTCTTGGGGTGGAAGTATTAGGGCCAGCGAGGGTTTTAAGATGAGTAATAGTTTGAAAGCTTCCAGATTCCCTTTCTGTGCTGTTGTTATGGCTGCTACTAATCAGAGAATCGGGCTGCTTCAGCAGGTAAGAAGGTTATGTTTTGGCTCCGTAATACCATCTGATAATCTGATACATGATCACGTCATTTAGTCTGAAACCTTGATACATGATCACGTCATTTAGTCTGAAACCTTGATACATGATCACGTCATATAGTCTGAAACTTCACATTGACTCGAAACAACTTTAGTTACCTTTTAGTTTGTGGAGCATGTAACAAGTAAGGTTGATACTACTTTAGAGGTAGAGCTTTCTAATTTGGATGTTATTTGTGCTTGAATGGTGGTGTTGTACTCAAGATGTAGTCTGTAAGATGCATTGTAAGAGGGGTACATATTTGGTATTATACTTTTTAGTTGGGAGTTGGTAATTTGATTTTGGCTGATATGGATGTGGGCATTCAGTAGAATTCATTAGGTTGGTTTCTTGCCTCATCTGCTAAGTTGGCTCTTTGGCAGTATGCCGATATTATGCCTTTACCTATTTGAAGTAACAAAACTTAGATTTATAAGGGACAAGTGGACCTTTCAACGGATTATACCTTTTCTCCCATGTGGTGGTAATATTTTTTTATTTACTCAGTGTTTGCATAATTTTATGAACTTCTCACATTTGTTTCTGTTCCTCTTTCAAGAATTTTTGTTATCAAGATATTCTCGTTTTATTTGTTTGTCGATTGAAAATTGTTTTTGTTTTTGGTACTTTATATGTATTTTGTAGTCATCTAACTTACTATCTGCAGGTTGAGGGACCAAGAACTCCTGAAGAAATGCTCACTATTCTTCAGAGAGTCATTGAAGAGAGTGCACCTGTTCTTGTCACAGCCAGGATTGATGCAGAAGAAAGGAGGAACAACATAAGACTGAGGGAGGAGCAAGATGCCGCTTATCGAGCAGCACTAGAGGCCGATCAGGTGAATACCCTAGTAATTAGTTTTACCCTGCTTCTTTGAACTACTGGATTCTGTTCCTTTGCTGTTCAGATTATTTGAATATTGTTGTTTTTGTCTACGAGTTTAGGCTAGAGAACGCCAGAGGCAAGAAGAGCAAGGGAGATTGGAAAATGAAGCTGCTGAAGCTCAGAGGAAACTCAAGGAGGAAGAAAAGGCTCGAGAAAGAGCTGCTCAGGAAGCTGCCGAGAAGGAAGCTGCACTTGCTAGAAGGCGTCAAGAGAAAGCTGTGTCTCTTGGCACAGAGCCTGAAAAAGGGCCGACTGTTACACAGGTGATGACCCAAAACTTTAACCTGTATTAAGTGTTTGATTCATGGATCAGTTTTTCTCAAGGAATTACTGGTAGATATGTGGTTTTTCTGTAGCAGTATCCTTTCATTTTGTTTGGTCGTTCAAATTGTTTATTCTCACGAACATGGATATGAGCATCTCCTCTTCCTTTAGATTCATGTTCTGCAGGTGTTAGTTTTTGAAGCTAGCGATCTTTATAATGGAGTGTGTGTATGCTGTGCATTGTATGTTTGACATTTCTTTTTTCCAAACAAATAAACTTGTATGCTTGCCAAAAACGTATTTAGTTGCATTTAGGAATATGGTTTGGCTCCTCAGAGGATGATTAAATTCACTGCATGCTTGCGCTGATACACTACTCCATGGCTTCTCTGATCTAGTTTGGCATAGCTTTACTGTCTTTTTCCGCCCAGACATCATTAGGGCAAGTGAAGCATAGATGATTATAATTTTTTTTTTATGTTTTTATCTATTTTGACTCTTGTAGCTATGAGTTTTGGATTTGTGTTCCTCGTGATACTCTGAAACGAGTATTTGGCCAATCATTTTGATAGGTGGTCCTGGTGTCATTTTTGGTGTCGGGACGACCTGAGGACATGAGTGATCGTTAGCATTTACATCCCCCCTGTTAATAGCACTAGTTCTGACCTGATAAAATGATTCAGGGTTTTCTCATATGTTAACTTATTTTGTGCCAAACTATTTACTGAACTTTGTTTGCTTCTCTTGGTATTTAAGTATTTCCATAAATTTGTGGGTCGTGGCTATATTCCATGAAATAATCCCTCCTCCAGTCATTTTGGTTGAGTATACCAAGCCATGGTTTTGCGGTGCTTACACTAGCAATTTACAAGGTATAAACAACCGGTTACACAAGTCATTAAAAACAATTCAACTGTCTTCAAATAAATATGCATGTAATGCAAGAGGACTCCATACAATTCACAACAAAAACCATTTGTACATTTAAAACAGTATCCTTTCATTTTGTTTGGCCGTTCAAATTCTTTATTCTCACGAACATGGATATGAGCATCTCCTCTTCCTTTAGATTCATCTTCTGCAGGTGTTAGTTTTTGAAGCTAGCGATCTTTATAATGGAGTGTGTGTATGCTGTGCATTGTATGTTTGACATTTCTTTTTTCCAAACAAATAAACTTGTATGCTTGCCAAAAACGTATTTAGTTGCATTTAGGAATATGGTTTGGCTCCTCATAGGATGATTAAATTCACTGCGTGCTTGCGCTGATACACTGCTCCATGGCTTCTCTGATCTAGTTTGGCGTAGCTTTACTGTCGTTTTCCACCCAGACATCATTAGGGCAAGTGAAGTATAGCTGATTATAATTTTTTTTATGTTTTTATCTATTTTGACTCTTGTAGCTATGAGTTTTGGATTTGTGTTCCTCGTGATACTCTGAAACAAGTATTTGGCCAATCATTTTGATAGGTGGTCCTGGTGTCATTTTTGGTGTCGGGACGACCCGAGGACATGAGTGATCGTTAGCATTTACATCCCCCCTGTTAATAGCACTAGTTCTGACCTGATAAAATGATTCAGGGTTTTCTCATATGTTAACTTATTTTGTGCCAAACTATTTACTACTTTGTTTGCTTCTCTTGGTATTTAAGTATTTCCATAAATTTGTGGGTCGTGGCTATATTCCATGAAATAATCCCTCCTCCAGCCATTTTGATTGAGTATACCAAGCCATGGTTTTGCGGTGCTTACACTAGCAAGAACGTGGCAGGTTTTATTGTAAATTGGGCTGTTTTAAATGTACAAATGGTTTTTGTTGTGAATTGTATGGAGTCCTTTTGCATTACATGCATATTTATTTGAAGACAGTTGAATTGTTTTTAATGACTTGTGTAACTGGTTGTTTATACCTTGTAAATTACAATTATTCTTTTTATATATGCTTATGACTTTCATGAGTTCATTTGCGTCACTTAAGTTCGAATCTAACACATGTATCTCCTTCATCTCCTTGTTTTGTCCATTAGGTACTTGTTCGGTTCCCAACTGGAGAACGTAAGGAGAGGAGATTCCACAGTTCAGCTACAATCCAAACATTGTATGACTATGTGGATTCGTTAGGCTACTTAAATGCTGAGAAATATAGTCTAGTTTCCAACTTTCCTCGTGTTGTCTATGGTCCAGACAAAATCGCTTTATCTTTGAAAGAAGTTGGATTGCATCCTCAGGCGAGCCTTTTTGTGGAGGTAGTAGAATCATGAAAGAAAACGATGCATGTCTCGACTCAGTATGTATTATCTGGGAGCACGGATAATATGCAACATGAAATTGGATCTATTATCTAGGAGCGCGGATAATATGCAACATGAAATTGGACCCTCACGCTCAAAAAGTTAGATCTTGTAGTAGTTTATCATCCGTTTTTGAAATTTATCCTTTATATAAGTCTTTTGTAATAGATTCAGAACAGATTTGAAATCAAGAAATGGAACCTCAATGCCCAATTGTTGATAATTTTAGGAATTCGATATAAAAAAAATGTAGTCCGACATCAATGTCATTGTTGATAACTTCAGGTATCCACATAAAAGCATACACTCAGATGTTAACTTCATCTATACTGAAATTTTGTAGATTATGATGATCAGGTTATGGTTTAACATGGCATCCATTTTTTATTAGTGATTAAGATTGTAGGGTGCATGTCAAGAAGAAAAGAAGACTGTAGGGTGCATGTCAAGAAGAAAAGAAAGAAATGTGGAATCCGTGGAATCCCCGTTTCTCCTGAACTATCCCTGCATTTTTAGGGGCGACTCCAAAAGAATTAGGGACGATACAAAAAGACAAAAAAAGTCACCCAAATGTAAAATGTAGCCATCCCTTGTTTCCCGTTTTTTTTAATGGCCAAATAGCTTTTACTATCGGTAGATAACTTTACAGTCAGGAAGTTAATCCACAATCGGAAGTCAATTTAGTTTATATTAATTTCCGAATATAAAGTGTCCCAAAATAAAATTCTCTATCTTGTGAATTTTGATTATCCTATAATTGGTAGTAAGGTAGTAAATAAAGTTATCTTGACTCCCGACTAAAGTAGACTTTTAGCTAAAATGCTACCGTAATCGGTAGTGAATTTAGGTTATTTAACTCCCGAATATAGAGTAGTCCCAAAATGAGATTTTGCGAAAATTCTCTATCTTTTGAATTTTGATTATCCTATAATCGGTAGTGAATTTAGGTTATTTAACTCCCGAATATAGAGTAGCCCCAAAATGAGATTTTGCGAAAATTATCAATTTTTTGAATTTTGGTTGAGCCTATAATCGGTAGTAAATGAAGTTATCCTGACTTCCGATTATTCAGTGACTCTCTTTGCAAATATCCTACCATAATCGGTAGTCAAGATAGTTCATATAACTATCGAATATAGAGTAGCCCCGAAATGAGATTTTGCCAAAATCATCTATTTTTTGAATTTTGGTTGAGCCTATAATCGGTAGTAAATGAAGTTATCCTGACTTCCGATTATTCAGTGACTCTCTTTGCAAATATCCTACCATAATCGGTAGTCAAGATAGTTCATATAACTATCGAATGCAAAGTAACCTCAAAATGAGATTTTACAAAACCCCTTTTTTTTGAATTTTGGTTGAGCCTATAATTCGTAGTAAACGAATTTATCATTAACTTCCGATTAATAGTACCTGAATACGCATTTAGCACAAATTCATATCAATCGGTAGTCTCTGTGCGTTTCTTAACTATCGATTTACTCTCGACAATCGGTTCAAAAATAACTTCCGATTACGGAAGGGCATTAACGTATTCTACTATTCTTTTGGACATCCCTTAACCTTATTCATGGGTTGGGAATAAAAAAACCGTCCCTAATTTTTTCGGAGTCGCCCTTAAAAATGGCACGTAAATTATTGCCTCTAAAACAAGAGACATGATGGTGTTACCTTTTTGTTTTCTCTCTTTTCGTGTTTTTCTCGGAAAAGTTTATTATCTGTTCTTGCCCGCCAACTAAGCGAAGTCGATGTATTACAGAACTCGAGGAAAATTACTGAATTAATCCCCTCCTGCATTCGGCAATAGAATAGCCCCTTGGCAGTTCGCATCCATGTTATCACTTCTGTAAATGGAATAACACCTACAACTGCGTACTCTTACCGTGTCATTGTGTAGTAATTTAGTATTATGGTTCATCATCATCTGCAGGTAACTTTTCTTTTTTTACAGCTGTGCAAGAACTTCACCTGCAACTGTATACTCCCACCGTGGTATAAATGTAACAATTTTTTCATGTTGTCACTGTAGTAATTTGGCATGATGGCTCTTCAGCATCTGCAGATAACTGTGCAAGAACTTTTTTCTTTTTTCTTTTTTTTTTTTGTTTTGATCAGAACTTACCGAATACTTCGTTTGGGCTTTTTTGTTTTGATAACTGTGCAAGAACTTACCGAATACTTCGTTTGGGCTTTTTTGCCAATTAAAAGTTGCTCCTGCTACTCAGCCAGCCTAGAGCCTTGGGTATGGTACAAGATCGGGCTATACCCATTACCTTGTGGACGAAATTTTGTTCTTCTTGGCAAGAACTACCGCGGTAGAGTATGATGGCTAGGAAGGTTTGAAAAGCATTATGGTGTTGCTACTGATTTTGGCTATCTTTGGAGCCTACACGATGCTGTCTTATTGGCATTGAGAAAGCCAACTGTTGCTGTTTTTCTTAAAATGATATGTAACCCACTGACCTGATATTGCCAGGCTGCGGCTGAAGTATTCTGTATGTCGGAGATACTTGTCCATTACCTTCATCCGGATAGAATAGCTTTGTGATATTGTACCAGCGATGGTCAAGAAGACGGCTCAAAATTTAATACCTTGGACACTGAGAATTGTATAAGTAGGATAATCAAACTCAGTATTTTGGTCCCAACTTGGTTGAATTTTGTAAAAACCTATAGTAATATTCTTAGAACATTTTTAAATCGAGGATATCACTGGTTTTCTGCCGTACAACCTCTCTAGTAACTCCTCGTTGTGGTAATAACTTTGGGTACTCCCAAAAATATCACTGTAGATAAATAGATTCTCACATGTAGGAGGGTTTGGTGGTTTCTGTTCGGCATCTCTAGTTTGAAGCATGGAGCTTCCGTTTTTTCAACTAAATGATATGATGGGTGATAAAATAGAGCTTGTCTAGACAAAGGTGTTACTGGTAAAGCTTACGGACCATATACCATGTATTTGTTACGACGGTAACATAATGGGTGGAAACCAGAAATTATAATGCCAGTTATTACTATGTGTTGTAACCTTTGTTTCTGAACTAAATCAGGATGGAAAAGACGAAGAGATGCAACTGTTGAGTTTCTTGCTAGTGTTACTGAATTCAACCATGATATGCTGCAGACAAAGCTTGTTCGCACAGACTATATGGAAGCTTTTTACCCACTAGTTGACAATCCGATTCCAGTTGGGATAAATGCGAAGATCTAAAGGCCAATTGGGGCATGCTGCAACAAGTTATTTTCCTGCTGACTTAAAATTAGAGACGGACGATCCAAAAATTTCTACTACTTCCTTAGCTAGAGATGGAAACCAAAACTAGTGCTCACTCCTTTCCATTGATGTAGAGTAGACATAAAGTTTATTAGTTTTGAATCGGTCAGGAACAAATGTGTCAGAAACAAATTAATTTGGCACTACAACAACATAGAAGTTGTGGAACCAAGATCAGCCATATTTTGCACCGTTGATGACATTCTCCAAATAAGTCAAGTCATTAACTACACAGTCAAGTCACTAAATACACAGCATAGGTGAATGGTGATTCCCTAGCTTGAGGTAGAGCTCCACACAATTGATTTTATTGCAGCAACAAACCAAACCGACTGTTACTATCTGCTATCCCGAGCCTGTGATTCCTCCTCGGCTACTTTGCCACAAGCCCAACCAAGATTTACAGCCATGTCTTCAACCGCTACCTTGATAACGTCAGTTCGCACACCTATATCAGTTGCCTACCTGCTCATACAATACATTCCAGCTGTTACTGTAGCAACCCCGACAGGGCCTGGAATTAACAATTTCAGTGGAGAAGAAAGAAGAGCAGCCAATGGAGCACCAATAAGAGAAGAAGCTTGGCCGCTCCTTCCAACACCCGATTCATCAAGGATCAGAAGACCCGTTTTGCAATAAAGAGCAAAGTCTTCACAATTGTTTTGAAATATATCGTAGTTCCCAAAACCATTTTGGAGCAGATACATTGCCCTGTGAACTACTGTTGCTTGTGCATCTGATGCTGCAGTAGTGCATGTGCCACCTCGTAGTCTGCTGAGGAATATTGATGGAGCAACTTCGTATCCGAAACAGTATAAATGTCCATTATTGAGGAAGCAATCTAAGCAAGAGAGAACAACACCACTATTGATTTGTTTGAATCCACAATCAGGGAAGGTTGGACAGGTTGATGGGAGTCTTGGACTTGAACCAGAGGAGGTGAGAGAATTATCCATGCTGGAACCTGTTTTCTCTTTTGGTTTAAAGTGAACCACTTTGTTTCCACCAACATAGATTCCTGCATTGTTTAAATATGGAAGCAGTTAGAATTTTGATGGCAAATTAAGTAACCAGAAATTTTAGAGGAGAAGAGAGAAATACAATGCGCGTGATTGGGGAAGAAGCTCACTGTTAAAACTAGAGATATAATGTGCGTGATTGGGGAAGAAGCTCACTATTAGAACTAAAACGAGTTGACTATATGCAACATCATCTTCTTCTTACAGGATGTTTAACATGAATGGTAGTACTCACTGAAGTATGGACAAGATATATCAGGGTATCATGGTTTGGTTGCTTGACACTTCGGCATATCATGTAAGACGTTCTATTTTTCTTGCTACATGGGCTTTTTAACTTCTGCATGCTCACATAAAATGTAGTCACACGAAAGCAATCATGCTCGGAGCAGCTCCTGGAATCTTTTTCGTTGGGCCAAAATTGGTTGATATGAACTACAACTAAAGTTCTTCCTGAAATCTGGTTGAGGTAATAATAATGGCAAACATGCTGAAAGCTATATTCACCAGATTCAGGACTATGTCACCAATATCACTTTCCATGATTAGATCTACAGTACGTTCATATCCTCATAATAGTTTTTTTATCTACCTCTACAATAAAACGAGAAGGTTCTCATGATGGTTCCTGCAAATTATGGTTAAGACCTTAATTATTCTATCATCTTTAGAGGCACCCCATACCTTCCAGCATCAACACAGCCACCAATACTACCCTGAACTACGGCTACCTTCTTAAACTATTGGTACCGTGGTCTATGATGGAACTATAAAATATTCATGAAATAGACTATTCAGAAGGAAGACAAATCAACCTAAGCTCAATATCTCTTCGATATAACGAGTTCCATGTTTAAGAAATAGTATCCGTTCAAGCGTCGAAAAATTTCGTAGAAAGACGATCAAAACCACAACTTCCAGGCAAGGATGGACAGGACACTGCATAAAGCTTTAAGGTACATGAAACTCTAATCTGATTCACTAAGAAAACAAAAAGTTGTTCAAAATCCAGGATACGTTTGAGTGGCCCAAAATTTAGAAGCAACACTAACTTGAAGCAACCCCCTACATTTCCAACCAAAGTGCAACACCGAGAAAGGCGAAAAGCAAGAAATTACCAAAATTCTAAAAAATGCTGACACATATTTTGAGATTGCCAAGTAACTTCTTTTCCCAGAATCTAGATTTTACAAATTCTAAAAACGTAGCAAAAGAATTCCCTAATCTTGAACAAAGTACCCCAGAATTTCAGATACTTGAACGTCTTTTGACTACAAATTTGATTTCTTAGACTACTATGAAACCTTAATCAAGGAATAAACATGCATTGGCTTACATGCAAATCAGGTCAGAATTATTCCATCCTTCCTTCATTTTCCAAACAAAGCAAGCGTTTATGTCACACATCCAAATAAACTTTAATTAACATTATCAAGCATATCTGATTATAACTATCCAATTATGCTATCTAATTACAGTGAAACACAAAACTTCAAGTGTACAATAACGCATTCATAATTTCATATAACAAACCAAATACAGCATAAGTAAGAAAAATTTGTTATCAAGGAAAACCCCACATTGAATGATTATGAATGTACCAAAATTTAAACAAGCAGCATTGATATCGATTAAATGAGAAAGAGTAAATTAAAATAAACAAACTGAGAGGGAGAGAAAGGGTTGAGTGATTAAACCATGATGAGAATAGGTGTAGAGAACTCTCCAACTGTAGATATGATCTCCTGGTTTAATCTGGCTTCTCTCCACTCTATTTGAGAGCAAACCCATTCTCCTCTTTCTCAGAAAAACCCCGCAAAAGCAAAACACTACTAAATGACGACGAATGAGAATCTCACCCCCTTTAATGCCAACAGCGTGAACTGAAAAACGCTTACAATTTTCGTGTACCGCCGAATGTTTCGTACACCACACGAATTTTTGCTTCTACCCGTCTTTTAAGTATTTGTCGTTGGATTGTAACCATTTGTAGCCACAACCGTCCGGTATCAAATCGTTTCTCTTCTCTCTTCCGTCCTCTTCTCCACTCTTTTTTCTTCATCTCTCTTTTCCCAACAGCAACTCAGTATTCGATAATTGATTAATCCGACTAGAATTTTATTTGATTTTACTTCTCCCATAAACCAAGTTTCGAGTGATTTCAATTTCTCCTCCAAACTTATTCTTGGACAACACCAAATCAATTGATGGTTTTCATATCCACGGAAATCCAGTTTCAGTTTCACTTGCTAATTCGTTTAGTGTTAGTTATGGAAAAATTAAACTACTTCACATTTTTTTTGCTGCCTATGACTGCGTTTTGTTCTTTAATGTCGACATAGCTGTTTCATGATAATGTCACAAATTTTTGTGCACAAAATATGTTTGATGAAATTCATATCAAAGTTCTCTTTATTTTCATGCCTATGTTTGTGTGCTTCACTAATAGTTTTGTTAATATGCAGTGATTTAGTGGTTTTCCCTGTATACCGAAGAAATATGACGACGGAATAGGGTTCTTTCGGATATTGACTAAAATGTGTACAGGAAATGTCGTTTTTCAATATGTACGTCCTCAGGTCGTATATATCACTGACATATTACGTCTAAATTATATTCTTTTTAAAGGGAATTTTTGAAGTTTTACTTTCGTTAATTTGTCGAGGTTAATTTTAGGGTCCGGAATGTATGGAAGGTTGTTGTTTTGTCTACGTGCAGCGCACGTGCTCTCAACTTGTATATATAGAGAGTGTGTAGGCAACCCAACGGCACCTATATTTGATTACTGATTAGCCTCTACCGAATAATAGTTTGTTTAATCAAAAGTGAAAATTATAGGGAGATTCATTTTTCAGATTTCTCCCACTGTGAAATCCATGTCCAGAAATCTGAAGGCGCGCACATTTTTTAGGGAAAACTTATTCTCAAACCCATAGTTTAGAAAATTCTGTTTGTCTTATTCATCTTCTATTCCTTTTCTTCTTCCTCTCCACTATACCGAGTAAAATCATACATCGGCAAATCCATCCCCTAGAAATCAAATTAGTCAATATGAATAGTTACGCTGTCTGAAACTAAGAGAAGAGTGGCGGCACCTAAAACTCAGAAAAAGGGAGAGATTCATGGGGTTGTGGGAATTGATTTCGAATTTAAGATTGAGAAGAACAGATGGGTTTGAATCAGATGGAGAAGGTGATTCTTATGTTGTTTTCCGGCGATTAGGGATTAACGATGAGTACCAAGTTGATGAAATTGGGGATGGTGTTGATACTGATGCCCTGTAAATTGTTGAGTTCTCAACAAATCTGGTATGTGGATCTGAAATTGGAATCCGAATTGGGATTCGTTGTTGTTGCTCCGGTGGTGGTTGTTCATCGGCTACCACGGATCTATTAGTAGAAGAACGAAATAAATTTGATAAAATACTGAATCTGTATGTTTTTTGGAGTCTCGGCAGTAATTTGAAGACGCTGAATATATCTCATAATCGTGTTTCTGGTTCTATTCCATCCAACATCGGTAATTTTGGGTCACTGCAAAGTCTTGATCTTTCATTCAATAACTTCTCTGGTGAAATCCCTGAATCTGTTAGCTCATTGTTGAATTTACAATTTCTTAGAATGAATCAGAATGGGTTCTCTGGGAGACTCCTACATGGGATTCTAAAGTGTGAAAATGTAGTTTAAATTGATATCTCAGTGAACGAGATTAGTGGGTCTCTTCGCGATGGTTTTGGGTCTCTTCTCGACTGCTTGTTGTCACTATTTGTAAGGAGCTCAAGGAGCTTGTTGGCATTTAATTAAACAACAAAGAAAGTTTCATAAGGAAGATCTCAGCAGATGTGGTAATGTTGCCGGAGATTGAAGAGTCTGATTTTTTCCGAGGTATAGATGGGGAGTTGTGAAGTTGGTGGCTAGTTATGCACAACATGACTGCATAACATGTACAACATGACTGCATAACATGTCATGCAGTCAAGAAAACGTCTGCATAATCTTTCATGCACCAAGAAATGGCTGCATAATGCATTATGCATAAATTTTTCTGTATCCACTAAAATCAACCAAAACAGTGACTACATAACTTGTCATAGATGCATAACTTGTTATGCAGTCGAGAAAATGGATGCATAACTTGATATGCATCCAAAATATTGCTGCAAATGCATTATGTATCGAGAAAATTGTTGCACAATATTTTATGCATCGAGAAAATAGATGTGTAACCAGATATGCATCCGTAAATATGGGTGAATACTACATTATGCATCATTTTTTTTTATGTACGCACTAAAATCAACCAAAACAATGGTTACCTAACTTGTTATAGATGCATAATTTGTTATGCAGATGGAGAAAATGGTTGCATAATTCGTTATGCATCTGCAGAATGTGTTATGCATCTTTTTTGGTGGTTGCATAATGGTTATGTATCAAGTTTTCCAAAATTTTGCCTAAAATGATGATCATCTCCGATTTTTTCGTGAAAAACAAAAATTTGATATTCTTGTTTGTACTCGTTGCTTAGCTCTCTTAAAAATATTTCCAACGATATAAAATTTGTAAAATTCCAAAGCGCGGATTTTTAGATATGTTATATCCAAGTTGCGTTGCCAATTATACCCTTGATGCATAACCAGTCATGTGGATGCATAATCCGTCATGCAGACGTTTTTAATAATTTCAGATAATTATGGGTGTCACGGTACCCAAAATTAATTATGGACCTGACAATGAGAATATTATTTATTTTGGGTCTCCCCCTAATTTTTCCTAATAAAAAATTCTTCATGCACGGTGGGAAAAAAACACATAGAAACCGTGCACTCACATCATTTTTTACTATGGGCCCAAAAGTGGTCTCCTTCTAATCCTAAAGGGCGGGGATCACCATTTATGTGAGTGAGAGAAGCGAATGGTCCACGAAGAATTACCGTGGTCGTGATCAATCCGTAGCAAGGTTTAAGCGGTTTCTATGTGGTTTTTAATCTATAACAAGGTTTGAAAAACACCCGTTTTTATCGAAAGAACGGCCGTTAAAACGGTCACACCCATATATCGTAGTTGTGAGTGTTCCCGAACTCTGTGCCTTTAAAATGCCGATAAATAGGAAATAACGATAGTTTTTTAGGACTGTTTTTCAGTCCTCATATACGTTATAATTGTTTTTCTAAAATTAATTTGAATGTTTTTTCTCTTCTAAATAACATTTTAACGTGTTTTTTTTGTTGAGTTTTTGTTCTTTTTCTGGATTGAAAGCTTAAAACTTAGAATTAAAATTTTAAAATAATATAGGGAAAGTAAACTACATGATTAAAAACTTCAGATTTAAAAAGCGTAAAATTATTAAACTAGTGTTAATTATTTAAAAAGTTACGCGAACCAACTACGCCCACCACCTTTTTTCGATATACTCATGTATTTTTCATTTTTCGGCGGTTCATTTTCTCATTATAGTCATCGTCGTGGGGATATTGTCTGTCTTCGTTCGCATAAGTATCATCATCATAATAGCCTCCATTATCATCATCATAACCTCCTTCATTTTCATCATTATTGTTACCTACTTCATTGTTGTTATCAATATTAGAATTATATCATTCGTTCATATGTTGAACACCATGGTCAGAGCGATCGGTAGTGTAACGAGAATCATATGTAGGATTCGCATTCTCATAACCTTATGTATTATCTCCAAATGAAAGATTACCAAAATCATCAACAAAGTCACTCACCGGTAACCTTTGGTATGGGATTTCAACTTCGGGATCATGCCAGTTGTATGGTAGAGGGACATGCTCTAAATTATTAACGGCTTCCTCTTCCAGCATATTTTACCGTTGTTCTTCTTAAGGTAAAACCATTGTTTCGTCTTCCCCCGCTATCCGGTCAAGCATATTGTCATCACTCAGTAGATTGTGAACGTTGTGAACATCAATGTCATGTCCCATTGCTTTACGTTTAATTCTTTGTTGCTCCAACGTCAAATTGTACTAAATATACATCAGATCATTTATTCTCGATGAAAGTAACGATTGCATAGTTTGGTGTGGATTCTTTCAAACACACTCCAATTCCTCTCTCATCCAGATGATATATTTGTTTGACTTAATATCTTTACTGGTATCTCCTGGAGGGATGGATACTCAACAACATAAGAAAACCACCAACTTACAGGATCACCATGTTGAGCCACAATACGTGTTGATGGTGATGCAAATTGACCTTGCATCATTCACATGCTTCCCGCATACAAATAAAAGTACAACTGTTACTAGAAATTCAAATTACTTAATCAAACACATTTGGAGATAGTATTAGTAATTTTGTACCTCTATCATGCATTTTGTTTGTTCTTGCGGGGCACTAACCATTTTTTATATAACTTCAGTAAGATAAATTTGGGGATCAGAAATTTCACTGTCGATGAGATTGGTTGTTGGGTTAAAGATGTAGTAAGGATTGAGAAAATACGTTGCAGCATGAAGAGAAGAACTCAACTGACTTTTCCATCGTTTCTTTATTACACTTACGATAGAAGCATTTCGATTTGATCCCAAACCCATTTGTATAGTTTCCATACATGTCGCAAGTGCATGGAACAAATAACCAATGATGGCTTTTTATGAGTCCAAGAAACGAACCATTTTCAATAAAGGACCAACCATTATGCACCCATTTTTTAATGATATAGGTCCTCTATTAGTAGGACAAAATTTAAAAATGGACAGGTCATCTATTTAGGGACGGAGGGAGTACTAAAAAAGGAAAAAAAAACTCAGTAACAACGTTTTTTACAGGGGTTTACTCAATAAATACTTTTACAGATTTGTGGAGATTTTAAAAGAGTCACGAAAATTAATAACTTTCTGAGAGTTGTATAGAATTAGATAAAATCTTGCAGAATTATGGAGAGTTGCATAATTTCTTACAGAGATTTGTAGAGTCCTGAAGAGTTCTAAAAACAAAAGTTTTGTACGATTCTATTGAGTAAATTTCTTAACTAATCAGAGTTATTTTTGTATATATAAAAAAAGTGTTTAATCATATAATTTATTTTTTTATATATGCATTTATGATATGGGTTTTATATAGATTGTATATTTATGAGATAAAATAAAAGAGAATAAGAAGTATTTTTAATCTTTGGAAAGTCTTCCAAAATCTTACATATTTTGCAAGACTTTAATCAAAGCAAATTTATACAAAAAAGTCATTCAAAGTCTTGAAAATTGACAAGTACACAAAGTCTTTGAATTTTTAAGTTTATAACGAGTAACACAAACTTTAGAATACCTTATAAGGATCTATAACCAATAACATAAACTTTGAAAGGGATTTTAAAAGTAGACAACCAGTAACACAATACTTTAGAATTCCGTTAAAGTCTTTAAAAATCACTAAAAGTATTTATTGAGTAAACCCCTATTAGACTCATTATAACGTTTTCATGCATGTTATAACCGTTACATAGGAATTTCATATCATATATATTTTTTTAAAATTTTCTATTTAACCGTTATAACGCCCGTCTTTTTTTTTTTAATTTAAAAACGTACGAAAAAACGCATTCCCCCCCCTAAATAACGCGTTTTTTTGCCCAAAGCGTGCTCACACTCGTCAAAACGCGTTATAACGGTCACGCCTAGCCCCCACGACCTGAGTCGTGACCCGTTTTTCAAACCTTGTGAAAATGCGGGGGTATAACAACCACATCCAATATTTTGTTCGGCAATCTGCATGGACTAAACTCCTATAATTCCGAGAGCACCAACTTAAAAGTGAGACTCAATCAAGAAAGATATCAAAGAGCTTTATCTCTTTCTCAATACAATCAGTAAATCGATAGAAATTCGTGAGACGGATTGATATGAGAATAACTCGGATAGTACCAAAGACCAATGTCCGAGTGTCAATCAAGTTCTATCCAACAAACAAGGTCGGATTTATCAACTGTGATTGAAATACGCACAACATATGATATTTCAATTATATAAACAAATATAATACGGAAAAGAAATAACATAAACACTAGAAATTTCGTTAACGAGGAAACCGCAAATGCAGAAAAACCTCGGGACCTAGTCCAGATTTGAACACCACACTGTATTAAGACGCTGCAGACTCTAGCCTACTACAAGTTAACTTTGGACTGGAATGTATTTGAGCCCTAACCAAGTCTCACACAGATTAAGGTACAGTCGCGTTCCTTACGCCTCTTGAATCGCAGAAGGACTCTGCGCACATGATTCCCTTAGCTGATCTCACCCACAACTAAAAGTTGCTACGACCCAAAGTCGAAGACTTATAAACAAATCTGTCTCCCACAAAAAAGTCTATTCTGGTTGTTGTTTCCGTCTTTAGATAAATCAAGGTGAACAAGAAACTCAACTAATAATACGGTCTTATACTCCCGAAGAGCAGTCTAGAAATATTAGTCACCTCACAATAACCTAACTGATTAACAGAAGAAGTTATTTTGGAATCACAAGTGTCTGAGACGAAGAACTGTTGTGATTACTTTTTACATCTTACCTATCAGAGATAAATGTCGAGTAAATCTTAGAGAAGATAAAAGTCAATATGATAGAAAAAGTAAGATCAAAATATGCAACTACAGAGAAAATATTTGGATCTGGCTTCACGAATCCCAAATGAAGTCTTCAAGTCGTTAACCTAATAATGGTTTTGGAAAACCCTAGGATAATGGAGAATCGACTCTAGATTTCAACTAGGACACACGAGAATGTCGGGATTAGGTTTCCCAAATTCTAGAGTTCTCCTTATATAGTCTTTCAAATTAGGGTTGCTTACAATCAAAGATAATATAGCTTAGTAACAAAGCAATTGATATTCATCGTTAGATGAACTCCTGATTTAAGATTCAAGCTAAGTCTGCTTAGAAATTAAGCAATAAATCTCCATAGTTAGATGGTATTAGCTTAATACACACAAATAAAATATACCTATATTTAGATGTGGATGAACCATACCCAAACGTGAATACCTTGTTGGCTCAATAATAGTTAACCGAAGTTATCCACATGAACACTTATAGTTTAGCCACATTCATCTAACACTTCTAGATCAAATATGATGATCGATCAATCATGATAGATAATCAAATGAATTTAAATGTGTTTTAAGAGAGTTTTTCAAATGTTCATTATCTCATAGAAATATATATAAACCATTTGAAACAAAATCGGTTTGGTTTGTAATTGTATAAAGAACTTATATAAAAATCAATTCATGAACATAATTCCACGGTTTGTAAAACAAGTTCACATACCTTATTTCATTAAATTTCCAAGGACTTTAGTTCGCAAAGTGAGTTAGAAAACGAACCTGAGTTCATGAGTACGTATTTCATACTTACTGATTTTAGAACCTAACAACTGTGGGAGTACGCGAACCACAGTTCCAGACTTTGGCCTTGTTGTGCAGTTCGCAAACAGAGTACGCGAACAATAGCTCCGGACCTTTTCATAGGTAAACCTGTTCGCAAACATAGTTCGCAAACAAGAGTTCCGGACCTGAACTAGAACCTCACTGTGCACATACAAAGTATACATGCTATGTTATATCCAGGCATTGGTAGTCGTTCCAAATTTTCATTTAATCATTGAAACATCCTTAGAAGACGACAACGGTAATCTTACACATACCACTAGCTTCAAGTAATTTTCAAGTGATTAATCGATCAATACGAAAGTTCCCAAGTTAACATCAAATGATTATCTCACACAAATCATGTAAGATGTTCAAGGTAATTTTCACATGATCATCTTGACTTAATATTTATTTTCCAACAAATAAATTGTCTACAACTAAACTCGTCAAGTAGATGATGAAGTTTAAGCTAAAGCTAAAAGCTTCCAAAACGTATTTCGATAAATATATAAACGAGATAAACTCGACTCGAAATTTCAATTTTGCATAATGTAAAAGTCTATATAGCTATACGACTTAGTCTCTTTAGAAGATAGAATATAATAGACTTCTGAGTGATAGATAAGTTTTAGTCTCCACATACCTTTTGTTGATGAAGTTCCTCCAAGCTCTTCAGTAGATCTTCTTCTTCAATTGGTGAACATGTGAAGTCTAAATCTCAACTACACACTTCTATCATAATCCGAGACATAGCTATACGTAGACTAGAAATCAAGTATATAGTTTTGATCAAATAAACTTGACAAACAATCTTGAGATATCAACGCTTGCGAGTTCGACCGAGCAGTGCTCTAACACATTGATCTATAGGTCCATCCAGGGACAGATCGCGTAGCCCGATTTATCAGATACATAAATCGAACATCGATAAATGCATATTTCTGGGACCAATTAAAAAATATTCGTATAGGGAAGTTATTTATTTGCATTTAAAGAGTATTTTACATTTTTTTTTAATTAGCATTTTACATTTAAAAAACAATTATGAAATCAAATATGTTTTCATTTTTATAAGGATGATGTATAGTAGTAGTGTAGTATCAAATGTGTCATCAAAAAAAACATTTCAAGGACCAGTCACTGTAATAAATTACTTGCTATAACACGAGCAAAATATTCTGGCAGTTGTACATGCTAAACAAAAAGAATAAAGATGTGATGCTTTTTGGTTTAAGTAGAATGAAAAGACGATCAATTTTAGATACATTTTTGTTAAACGAAATGAATTCTTATACGAACATTTTTAATCAAATAAAATATTTTGATCTATTTATACATATTTTTTTATATGGAATTTAGTAATTATTTATTTATGTTTTCATTGGGCTTTAAGCTCTTGAAATATAACGAGATTATTTGTTTCGCCCTTTCACCCAAATCGAGAACGGAAAAAAAATGACTTATTTGACAAAGAATTTTGGGCCAAAAAATTCTCCCCATTTCCCAAGTCAGGACATGCGATACGACTAGCAAAATGATTATTTGGGCCAACAAATTCTATATAACTCTTAAAGCTGAAACGTAGTAACAGTTAGTTCTTCAAATTGAACTGTAGTAAGAATTCATCAAATTAGTTACTACAGTTCAACTTGAAGATTGTAGTATCCCTTAGAACCCTTATTTTGGGCCAACAAGTTCGTCAATTTAGTTCTTCACGATGAAACAAATGTAGTAACAATTACTAACCACGGCTTACCGAGGAATCAGGCTTAGAGAAAATTATTTTTATAACCCTTAAACTTATCTGTCTTACTCTAATGACCCCATAATTATAGAAAAATAATTAAATTATTTCCATGACCTTCCATAGTAAAAAAGATCACGAATTATAAAAAGACTAAACTACCTTCCCATAAATTCCGCAAAATAATTCTTAGCCCTCATTCAATATACGATCAATTTCAAGACCCACCTTATCCCCCTTTATCTCCCCCTCTCTCAATCTTGTAAACAACACGGTTCCAACCAACAAATATTCCATTAAAAAAATAGACTTGGAATATATCATAAACATCTACAAAGAAACACACCTACAAAACAAAACCTACAACTATAAAAAACACGATTGCAAAACAAAATTTATGAAAAATGGAAGAGGTAGAAAACAACCTGTTGCAGCACAAACATAATTTTCCAATGGATGGTTCTTATAGCTACATGAGTCCTGTTTTTTATAATGAATGACCAAAGCTAGGAGTTTTAGTTGTAAAACAAAAAAAGTGAGATTAGGAGTATTTATGTAAGTTCGAGAGATCAAAATTATGCAGAAGTCGCATAAATCAAGAACTGGTCGTTTGAGCACCGATTCGATCACAAAGAGAGGAGGTAGGATTGATCTTAGAGAGTACAACATAGAAAAGTTAGAGATCACGGTGGTGATGTGATGGTAGGTGGGGTCTCCGAACTTTTGTTATCAAGTTCTTAGACTTTGTTGTAAACTACTAATATGAGGATTCTTTGATCTTGCTAAGAGATCACTTGGTATTTTTAAGATATTTTTTCCATATGATTTGTGAATATGTTGAGTTGAAAATGCGGGGGTACAACAACCTCATCCAATATTTTGATTAGCGATATGTATAAACTAATTCTAATATACTTTTAAGTGAATCAACTAGACAGTCAGACTCAATCTTAATAAAAAGTATATCAAGGAGTTAATATCTCTATCTCTCGATTTGATCTATACTCAAGCAAATAGAAATCTGCGAGTCTTTATCAAATACTAGAGAGATAACTTGGATGCTACGAAAGACCAATATCCAAGTGTCAATCAATTTAAATCAACAACCAAAGGTTGGATATTCTAATTGATTGATCCTAACGCACAACCTATGATATTTCAATTATATAACACAATATAATGCGGAATGTAAAAAACACAGACACCGGAAATTTTGTTAACGAGGAAACCGCAAATGCATAAAAACCCCTGGACCTAGTCCACATTGAACACCACACAGTATTAAGCCGCTACAGACACTAGCATACTACAAACTAACTTCGGTCTGGACTGTAGTTGAACCCTAATCAATCTCACATTGATTCAAGGTACAGTTGCGCTCCTTACGTCTCTGATCCCAGCAGGATACTACGCACTTGATTCCCTTAGATGATCTCACCCACAACTAAGAGTTACTACGACCCAAAGTCAAAGACTTTAATAAACAAATCTGTATCACACAGAAAAGTCTATGATAATAGATAAATATGACTCCCACAGATAAACTTTTGAGTTTTTGTTCCGTCTTTTGATAAATCAAGGTGAACACAAACTAATTGATAAACCAGACATATTCCCGAAGAACAACCTAGTATTATAAATCACCTCAAAATAATCTAAATCGTATGGTAGCGAAACTAGATATTGCGGAATCACAAATGATGAGACGAAGATGTTTGTGATTTCTTTTTATCTTGCCCTATCAGATATATAATCTCAAGTCAATTATTCAATTGAACTCGTACGATAGAAAATGGCAAGATCAGATCGCTCAACTACAAGAGAAGTAGTTTCGTCTGGCTTCACAATCCCAATGAAGTCTTTCAGTCGTTAACCTACAGAGTCTCGAGAAGAAACCTAAGGTTAAAGGATAATCAACTCTAGCAAACCAACTAGTATCACACATGAGGTGTGGGGATTTTCCAGTTGCTAGATGTCTCCTTTATATAGTTTTCAAATCATGGTTTGCAATCTAAGTTACCTTGGTAACAAAGTATTCAATATTCACCGTTAGATAAAAAACCTGATTCAACCAAGCTAATATCTCTAAACCGTTAGATCGAAATTTAGCTTGTCACACACAAATGAAATGTATTCATTTAGGTTTGAGTAACCGTACCTAAACGTGTACACTTAGTTGGTTCACAAATAGTTAAGCACTGGTTAGCCATATAATCTCTTTCATATTAACCGTGTTCATCTTTCTCGTAACTAGTTCAAATGACTCATAAGAACTAGTTGATAGAGTTGTTCAATTGCTTAGGTCTTTATTCATAGACACAATTGAAACAAAATCGGATTGATCCACTTGAAACAATTCATGAACAATATACCCAAGGTTTGCGAAGATTGCACTCCTTATAATTTATTGTTTTAAGTTCATGAACTACCGATTTGAGAAATAACCAGCTTGGGTATGCGTACCTTAGCTACCTGATTTAAGTTGGCTTTGGTTTCCAAACTCAGCAGAAATTTTCGGGTATGAATACCTAAGGTGACTGGTTTACTAGTTTGCAAACTACAAACTCAGCAGAAATTTTCGGTATGAAAACTTCCGCTGGTACGCGTACTCAACCTGTCTCCTTCACCAATACCGCATGCACACATATGCACGCACTTGGTTTCCGGCACATGGATTTATACACTAATGTGTGAACACACTATATATGCTTATATCCGTAGATGGTAATCTCAACTCTTCATTTCAATCATTGAAACATTCTTCTATAATGTTATAACAATCGTTATTCACGACTATCGTCATCAAAGCTATTTTCAAGATTGAAACGTCATCATGACTTTCGTCACGTGTAAAAATAAAAATGGTTAAAGCAAAAGCTTACCAACACATATTTCGAGAAAAAGATAGGCGAGTAAACTCGGCTCGAAATAGCAAATGTGTAGGTATGAAAACTATCATACTTATACGACTTTGTCTCAAGAGTAGGAGATATAGTAGACTTTTGAGTGACAGATAAGTTCAAGTCTCCACATACCTTTTAGTCGGATGAAGTTCCACCTGTTCCTCGAGTAGTTCTTCGTCTTCGTAAGATGATCGCCATGGAGTCTGGATCTCAACTGCACTTAACTATCCTAGATCGAGACTTAGTCATAAGTAAACTAGAAATCAAGACATATATTTCTGATCACTAATATTGACAAACATGCTTAAGATAGCAACGCATGCGAGTTCGACCGAGCAATGCTCTAACAATCTCCCCCTTTGTCAATTTTATTGGAAAAACTATCAATACATATGGATTACAAAATAGATAAAACTTTGTAGCTTCTCGTCCACATGCTTGATCTCCTTGGTGCTTCAACATTACTCGAAAACTTCGTCTTTTCCAAGTACTCCCATGATTCCATAGATGTTCAATTCAGCATCATAGTTGTTGAAGTTCCGTAACCATAACAATGAGAAAACAAAAGCTCTCAATCATTGTTATACAATGTCATAGTATTATTACACAGTATCAAAGTTCTCATATCACAACTTCGACAACAATACTATGGTGATATGTATCACTCCCCCTTAGTCAATACTTCGTCTCAACAAGAAAATCACTCCCCCTTACATAATAATCCGAAAACCATATGTATTTGTAGTGTGAACTACATATGAATTCTCACCCTTTTTGTCAATAAAATTGGCAAAGGTACGAGAACGGGATCCTAATGAAATTTGCATGGAGACACTTCAAGACCAAAGAAAAGTACATATCAACTTTGTTTAGATGCAATCATAAAGCCGAAGCTAAATGCATTCATCACGGAGTTTATAAAGATACAAGATAACTCCTCAAAAATTCCACAACCGCACTCCCCAAAAAGATATGGAAATTAACCGCAAGTTCAAAAGTACTCTCCCCCATTTGATGTCATTCCCGAAAGAACAACAAGAGCGACCTTACTTTTACGAGAAAAGAAGGATTTCTTTGGACACCAAAAACAACAAAATGATTTTGTTATCCAAAAATCCTCAATTAAACTAACCACAAGAGAACCCAGGATTAATTTAATCGGAATACACAACCAAAATAACCACACACGAATCTATGATTAGTTTAGTTGGAAATGTTCACACTAGAAGACTTATGGATCCACATAGTATATACATAAAATATGGATCAGGGAAGATCAATACTGCAGAATATACAAGGATTCATTCTATTTTCCATCACTATTTTCACAATGACATACAATAGACATAATCCTTGTAAACAAAAGATTTTAACCTATCTTCCATCAATAAATGACATAATAGGCTTAACTTTTGTTTGTCAAAATATGGATCAGGGAAGATTAATACTGTAGAATATACAAGGATTCATTCTATTTTCCATCACTATTTGCACAATGACATACAATAAACATAATCCTTGTAAACAAAAGATTTTAACCTATCTTCCATCAATAAATGACATAATAGGCTTAACTTTTGTTTGTCAAAAGTTCATCGATCTTGTATCAATACTTACATATCGACATATAAACGAGATAACTTTTGACATCATACGGGACAATAATAGTTCACGGACGCAAACATACATATCCCATAACATATTGCAATATATAAAACCATAAAGATTAATACTGCAAAAATCATCTTCCAAACCAACTTTAGAATTTTAAAAAATAAATCTAAAAACATGAAGATGAAAACGTTGGACATAGCTATGTGTACTCACAATAATGGCTATTTCAAACCCTAGTTGTCCTTCTTAAACAAAAACAAGAATAAAAATTCTCAAGAAGTTTTCTAGATAACAAAAAATAACATCTACTAGAAACCGATCACAGGTTAAATCAAGGTTCATGTTCGCCAGCTTCACGGGTTTCGAGGCCTTTGAGTTTGTGATTCATAACTGCGTCTTCGGAGAAGATATCCTAATTGAGAAGTTCTTTAGCATGTGACTTTATGAGACCAAGTTCAGTAGTAACCTTTTTCAACTCAATTCTATCCACATCAAGATCCTTCATTATATCAACAAGTTGCAGTTTTGCTTCCTCGGAGTATTTAAGAAAGTCATGAACCACTTCAGCAGAAACCATATCCTCATTCTCAATATCTTGGTGTGAGTAGGCATAGTAGCATGAGGCATTAGGTTCACCATCTTCAACAAGAGTTCTTTTCTTCCTCCCTTTTGATTCGTAACCAAAACCTTTCTCAAGAAATCCCCTTGCAAAATCACCATAGCGAGATGAAGAAGAAGACATTCTTGATAACCCAGAAAACAACCTAGAGTATGCGTACGTGACTTACGCAACTCAATAGGTCGGGTACTTAAAGTATTTCTTAGGGAAGGAATTTTAGGATTTTCTGAATTGATTCGCACCAATCACACGGGTAAATTGTACGAGATCAATCTCGACCCAAAATAAAAACAAGAGTCCTACGCACACGACTTTGCAGAAAATTCTTTGTAAAATGAATAAATCATAATGACTCCAAAAAAAGTCTCAAAAGAGAAGCACTTTTAGAGTGCATGAGTAGCACCTTGTTTAACCAAACAATCAAAAAGAGCAAAAAAATAATAATTTTACCACGGCAAACACAAATACTTGTGCAAGTATTTTGCAAAGATACTCATGATAAAGACGATAAGAAAATAGCTTGAGGGTCCGAGAATACTATTGACACGAGTATACCTGAGCATATCTCTCAACCAGGATTTTATGTGAGAGATTTCAACCTTGTGATCAATTGGCACAAGTATGAGCTTTTAGCTCATCAAATGAATATTCTTTTTGGTTAAACCCTTTTCTTTTGTACTATGGAAGAGGACTCTTATGATGTGAAAAATTAACATAAAATTTACTATCATCAAAATATGACACATAGTAAGGATTTTTACCTGAAGAGTATTGTCTAGATGGAGTACACAGTTTGTTGATGATTTCCTTATATCCCTCAATAATCAATCTTAGGTTGTCATCCATCTGCTCATATATGCATTCTTCACTTGATAAATGATTCACATCAGGATTAATATTATCTCCATTTTTGATAGGAGAGAGAACATAAGTTCTTCTTGGACGATATTTTTTAACAGGTCTATTATGCTTTTGTGCATTTGAGGAACTCCTGACCTTCCTTGTAGGAAACACAAGATGTAAACTAAAAACAGTTGATTTAGACATGTGAATGTCAGTTACACCTTTAAGAATTAAATCTAAGGTGTGTTGAATTGAATCAACGAAAAGCATCCTTTTTAAGTTTTTCCTCAACTAAGATACGAGTTGATCGAACTTCAGGATTTTCTTTATAAGAAGCCTTTTCACTGGAGCCACAGTTTTTTACTACACCAAGAAGGTTATTGACATGTTTTTTTAACTGTTTGAATCTATCATCTTGAATTATAACAAAATTTAGAATTAATTTACTCTCTCTAGTTGTTTCCTCTTGAACGACAGAGTCAAATTCATTAGAAAACACATGTCAGTGTTAGTCTGTTTCATTTGAACACAAGGTTCGTCTATAACAGAGATTGATGGATCTTTTTCATTGATAGACTTAATATAAACAGAGTCTTTATTTCTGGTGACGCGTTTATCATAGATAGTACTCTTCTCCATAGAGTCAGATCGCTACAAACACAGACTTGTAAGGTCTTTAAACATGTTTGCCTGCTCTGATACCAATTGAAAATGCAGGGGTACAACAACCTCACACAATATTTCGATTAGCAATCTGTATGAACTAACTCTAATATACTTTTAAGAGAATCAACTAGGCAGTCAGACTCAATCTTAATAAAAAGTATATCAAGGATTTAATATCTCTATCTCTCGATTTGATCTATACTCAAGCAAATAGAAATCTGCGAGTCTTTATCAAATACTAGAGAGATAAATTGGATGGTACCAAAGACCAATATCCAAGTGTCAATCAATTTAAATCAACAACCAAAGGTTGGATATTCTAATTGATTGATCCTAACATACAACCTGTGATATTTCAATTATATAACAAAATATGATGCAGAATAGAAATAACACGGACACCAGAAATTTTGTTAATGAGGGAACCGCAAATGCAGAAAAACCCCGGGACCTAGTCCATATTGAACACCACACTGTATTAAGCCGCTACAGACACTAGCCTACTACAAAATAACTTTGGTCTGGACTGTAGTTGAACCCTAATCAATCTCACACTGGTTCAAGGTACAGTTGCGCTCCTTACGTCTCTGATCCCGGCAGGATACTACGCACTTGATTCCCTTAGATGATCTCACCCACAACTAAGAGTTGCTACGACCCAAAGTCGAAGACTTTAATAAACAAATATGTATCACACAGAAAAGTCTATGATAATAGATAAATCTGTCTCCCACAGATAAACTGATGAGTTTTTGTTCCGTCTTTTGATAAATCAAGGTGAACAGGAACTAATTGATAAACCGGACTTATATTCCCGAAGAACAGCCTAGTAATATCAATCACCTCACAATAATCTAAATCGTATGGTAGCGAAACTAGCTATTGCAGAATCACAAACGATGAGACGAAGATGTTTGTGATTTTTTTTTTATCTTGCCCTATCGGAGATATAATCTCAAGTCAATTATTCAATTGAACTCGTACGATAGAAAATGGCAAGATCAGATCACTCAACTACAAGAGAAGTAGTTTCGTCTGGCTTCACAATCCCAATTAAGTCTTTCAGTCTTTAACCTACATGGCTCGAGAAAAAACCTAAGTTTAAAGGAGAATCGACTCTAGCAAACCAACTAGTATCACACATAAGGTATGAGGATTAGTTTTTCCAGTTGCTAGATGTTTCCTTTATATAGTTTTCAAATCAGGGTTTGCAATCTAAGTTACCTTGGTAACAAAGCATTCAATATTCACCGTTAGATGATCAACCAAGCTAATATCTTTCAACCGTTAGATCGAAACTTAGCTTGTCACACACAAATGAAATGTATTCATTTAGGTTTGAGTAACCGTACCTAAACGTGTACACTTAGTTGGTTCACAAATAGTTAACCACTGGTTAGCCATATGAGCTCTTTCATATTAACCGTATTCATCTTTCTCATAACTAGTTCAAATGACTCATAAGAACTAGTTGATAGAGTTGTTCAATTGGTTAGGTCTTTATTCATAGACACAATTGAAACAAAATCGGATTGATCCACTTGAATCAATTCATGAACAATATACCCACGGTTTGCAAAGATTGCATTCCTTATAATTTATTGTTTTAAGTTCATAAACTACCGATTGAGAAATAACCAGCTTGGGTACGCGTACCTTAGCTACCGGATTTGAGTTGGCTTTGGTTTCCAAATTCAGCAGAAATTTTCGGGTATGAAAACTTCCGTGGGTACGCGTACGGGTATGCGTACCTAAGGTGACTGGTTAACTAGTTAACTACAAACTCAGCAGAAATTTTCGGTACGAGAACTTCCGCTGGTACGTGTACTCAACCTGTATCCTTCACCAATACCGCATGCACACACATGCACGCACTTGGTTTCCGACACATGGATTTATACACTAATGTGCGAACACAATATATATGCTTATATCCATAGATGGTAATCTCAACTCTTCATTTCAATCATTGAAACATTCTTCTATAATGTTATAACAATCGTTATTCACGACTATCGTCATCAAAGCTATTTTCAAGATTGAAACGTCATCATGACTTTCGTCACGGGTAAAGATGAAAATGGTTAAAGCAAAAGCTTACCAACACATATTTCGAGAAAAAGATAGGCGAGTATGCTCGGCTCGAAATAGCAAATGTGTATGTATGAAAACTATCATACTTATACGAATTTGTCTCAAGAGTAGGAGATAAAATAGACTTTTGAGTGATAGATAAGTACAAGTATCGACATACCTTTTAGTCGGATGAAGTTCCACCTGTTCCTCGAGTAGTTCTTCGTCTTCATAAGATGATCGTCGTGGAGTCTGGAGCTCAACTACACTTAACTATCCTAGACCGAGACTTAGTCATAAGTAAACTAGAAATCAAGACATATAGTTTTGATCACTAATATTGAAAAACATTCTTGAGATAGAAACGCATGCGAGTTCGACCGAGCAATGCTCTAACATGAGTTACCTGTTTATTATAGTAGTAGCGCACTGGTCTTCCGTAAGAAATGAACAAATGTTGAAAATAGAAGAATTGAAAATTTGAGAAGACTCGAGAAGATATAGAAAACGTGGTGAAATCCTTTCTGCATTGGCGGGAAGACTGATTACTACATGTTCACTTATCCTTTTTTTCTCTCCATATTTATCACGACTTAGTCGCTCTCTATTATAAGTATAAGCTGGCACACCGTATCTGTCGGAGATAATCAGACCAAAACTTTAAAGTATATTCTCCCATGTAACATGTTTGATGTCGCGTAGAAATTAACAAGTAGAGTCAATAGATACTACTGCTAAGTTGACAAAGTCGTAAAACACTACTTGGTCAAGTAATTGACTGATGAATTTCATAGGGACTTAATGATTTACATTAAGTTAAATAGGATAAATTGTTGGTGATAATGAGCAATGAGCTACAAGCAATAATATACGAGCGATGAGATCTAAGCAGTAAGACATGATCGATGAGAATTAAGCAACGACCTTGAGAGATGACCACTTATATGCCAGTCATGGGAAGTTGAGTATGATGGATACTCGGTAGCATAATACTTCATATCGCTGGTGCATGACTATGAATGAGTTGTAAGTGGCGATGCCAAATGTTGACTATACATTCAAAATGCTTAGTTGTTGAATGCCCATAGCCCGGGATATCGAATCAGAGCACCAATTACTTGCGACATCTGATTAAAAGATTTGAGCACCCTAAAATACGCACAATGCATTGAGCAAAGAAGGCATCCAAAGAGGTAAGGTTCGCCGATGGAGTGCCAGTGGCATCAAAGGAATATGTGAAACCAGCACTGGATGGATGGTGCTCGGGAATAAGAAGACCCAATGTTGGCTTTCTATAGATGGATGAAGATGAAATAAAAACAGGAAGGAAGTCAGCGCTGGATGGAGTGAACGTTGAAGCCTAATGTTGGGAAAGAGATGTTGGTGCATAAGAAACAACTCTAGGACAACGATGTGGGTGGGGGAGGAGGGTGATGAGTGCCAAATATTGCATATTTTTATACTTTTTATTGACCTTTAACTCATTTTTTGTGTTTTAAAATCATATATTATCCCAAATTTTCATTGTTTTCAAGAATAGATACATTTACTAATTAATTTTGTGTTTTTAGGTAGTAAATAAAGCTTGGATGAATGGAGAAACTAGAAGAGAAGAGAATTAGTGGCAACGGAAGAAAGATGACAAAACTTCCGCTTGAAGGCAGTGAAGAATATTGTTTGCACCTCATCCGCAAGTAAAGAATGTCGCTTTCATGTCTCAAAACTAGAAGTGGGCTTGAGATACTAGCTTTGAAGAAGGTTTGGGCCTAGAAGAAGATTTTCCAAGTTATAAAACCCAAGATCCAAGACCCAAACCTTTTTTCATCTAAGCCGTTGGATTTGACATAGCTGTTGATCATCCAGAGCATATCCACACGGTACATCCGATCTCGCTACTCCTGCCTAACACCCTAGCGTCTTGCCTCCCCCCTTATTTGAGCAGAACCAAACACACCTTCACTTCGTGTTCTGCTTTCCTACGAGCTCTGCAGAACCACCATTTCTTCTCCATCAATCACCTCCGCTCCCGACCACTTCTGAGCACAACCACCTTCTCAAGAGCCATCAATCAATCTCCTAGTTTCTATCTCTCTCCATCTTATCTTCTCTCTTATCAAATTGATTGTCTGGCTTGTCTCCTAGGCTGCGATAGTGACCAATTATTGGACTAATCCTTAGTTCCTGCAACAAGCCTAGTGTCAGTAATTTATACACTTTGTGAAAGATCCAAGCTAGCCTTCAGAAGCTTCATCTGTTATCTGATTGAATCATGTCAGGATTTTGGTCTGCAACTGGGGATGAAAACAAATCCATTAGAGAACTTTCTTATGGGCATGTTTCACATTATGAGCCTCCCACAGACCATGATGTCAATAGTTATAGGGATTGTTATGGACATTTTCATAGTCCGAGCCTCAATACTTGGGCCCTAATAATTATTCGCACATGTATCATTCGCCACAGGGAGGAAATGAATATTTTTATAATGCCCAGCTCACACACTCATCACTTTTGGATCAGTTAGAAGCTCAAATCACTGCTTTTGAAATGCAAATATATGAGAAATTTGTCGTATCTAATTCACCTAGGCAATCTGAAATTTATGCTTGTACCTTGTGTGGTAGCTTAGACCATCCTGTTGAGAACTGCTATGTTTTGCATGAATTTAGGCAGTATAGAGCGCATCAAGTTGCTGGCTTCTGTCAAATACAAGATAATCATCCCTACCCGCAGACTTGCAACATAAATCCATGTTACAATGATGATAATGACTCAAATTTTGAGAACAGTTTGTCTAGTCCTATTCATGCAACTGATATTGAATATAAACCTAGTGTAGAGGTGAACGAGTGGACTGAGGACACCACAACTGTTAACAGGGAAGAGTATGCATATTACTCTGATGAAGATATGATGTTAGAAGAACTAGTTCTTCTTGAAGAGTCAATTTCGGAGTCATGTGACTCTGAAATTCCAGACCATAGTGTAGAAACTTCCATTGATGATGTTTCTTCTAATATTCATATTCATTGCAATCCAGATAATTTTGGTACTGATTTAGGGTTAGTGCAGTTGTCCTGTGAAGAAGAGCATAACACACAACTTGTGTGTGACTTAGGAAAGGTTGAATTCTCTGTAGACATTAACAATTCTATGCATGAAAATGTTTTCGATATGTCTAATTCCATGCCTAAGTCATAATATGATGTTTCTTCTGACGATCCTATGCTTGAGATAAAATTTTTGGATGCTCATGTTTCTGAATTGAGACCTATCAATTTGTTCAAAGATTGTGAGCATGATACTGCTATTCTTGGTTGTAACTTGGGAAAAACTGAACTGCGTTGTAATACTTTTGAGCCTGAACATGCATACGGCTTAAACACATCTGAGTTTCTGCCTAAGTCACGGTTTGATGTCTTTTCTGCTTTGCCTATGCATGAGATTAAGGTTTTGGATGATGATGAACTGGGGTTGATGATTTGTTCTATGAAAATGAAGATGATGTACATGTTTCTGGCTTTGGGAGAGTGTGTAATGGTACTAATGATTATCTTCCACCCAACCTAGATTAGGTTTGTAACAATATTGTAAAACCAACTTTTCTAAGAGGAACTAATCTACGATTGGAATTGTGTACCTCCCAAGCCCTCTTGGACTATTTTGCATCAAAGTATAACACCTTTAAGGAGCCACAGTTGGAATACGCTCTTGTTTCTCTGCCCGTTCCTAACACGGTTCATTTTGAACTAGACCTTGTGCATGAGGAACCTCCAAAACTGCGAGATTTTGTGTCCAAAAGTATACCTGTTGAAAAATCCAGGTTTGGGGGTAGCTCATTTGTTTTGACAGCCTCGCTTAAATTTCTGTCCTGTTGTAATTGTGTGAGGCTACTAAAATCTTTGCATACTGTTTTTTGGGTTGATCCTCAAATCTTTAGTTTGTCGGTTTATGGTGAAATTTTCGTGTACATAATCCAGTAGGTAATGTTATATTTTCTATCTTGAGTCAGTTGAGTCTTCTTTTATCTTGTATATATTGTGCTAATCCAATATGATCTCTGCTGAAAATGTTGGTTTCTAGCCATGAAAAATGAAGCTCTAATCTTGCTTTCGCCGACATACCGGTAATCTCTGCCCTTTTCTCTGATCAACAAGGTTTTCATGGTATGATGTTGTTTAAATTGTTACCATCTTTTGAAATACTGAGGACAATGTAAGATTTAGGTTTGGGGGAGTATTTTGCATTTAGAGTTTTTAGTCTTTTCTTTTCACTTGTTTTTAGTTTTTTCTTTTCTTTTTAGACAAAATTTCAAATATATATACATATATATATATATACTTGCATAAAACCTCCAACTTTTAGAGATTTTAGAGTCACTGGCATGCTTCTAGCTATGTTTACATAGAGAGTAACACCGAAATAACTGAACTTGGAAGTACTGGAGAACACAATCGGGTTTCTTAGTTGTTAAGAGCGTTAAAGTTGGATTTAACCATGCCGGTGGGAGAATTAGGTGCAGCAAAGATATTTGGTAGTAGAATTGTGATCACCCTTGGTGGAGACTACCTATTTTACATCAAGCGAGGCACCGACCTTCAATTTTTGTGACTATCTAAAAATTCGTTTTAGAGTGTGTGTCACCGTACGTAAATTCCGGGTAGAACTGGTGAGCTACCCAACTTCGCACCACTTTCAGCACTATTTTTGATCTCTTGAGTGCTAATTCCGTCAATCATGAGGATGACGTCTAAAGATGAAAACTCCTTCTTGTAGTTTGATTTACAATTAACATCATTCTCTCTCTCTCGACAACATCAACAGATCCATAGAAACACATCATCATCAACGAGCAGAACAACGTCAGATTCTATGAAGAAAGTTGAAATAGTCCGAGGTTTACATACAACAATTCAAGGAAAAGTAAAATTCTCATTCAAAGTGAATATACAGTATAAAGAGCAGAATTCTATGCACATTTGAAAAGGTATTTTACAAAAGCAAAGAAAACAGAAAAAGATGAGAATTAGTGAAGTTTTTGAAATCAAGACAATATAAGTTGTGAAAAATTGAGTGATAACGTCCTTCATCCATGGCTTTAGTATTTTCATTATTATTTTTGTAATTTTCAGTTTGTTTTAACGTGTGCAGGATTTCTCTCTTTATTCCTGTCTGCATACATGAGAGACTAAAAAAGAGGTCTTTTTGAGTGCAATTATCATAAAACCTTATTGGTGAGCCAGAAGTCGAGGCTTGTGATCACTCTCGAACCCGAATTCTTTCATGTAGTATGGTTACTTCTCGCTCAACTCTTAAGGATGAGAATGCGTTCTTTGGTAGTTCTAACTTCTTATTACTAGCATGCAGAAACTCTATGTCCTCATGGATCCTTGGATGCTTAGGACTCCATTACGCTCTGAAGTTCGAGAAGGTTTGTGGGTACACCTCTGGTAGGCCCTCATGAGACTACAACTCGTCCACCTAGGGGTTCAAAGGCTTAGTGCATACGCTAAATGCATTCGATAGACCAACGAAAGTGGTATAATTAGGATTTCTTAATTTCTGTTTCACTTGAGGACAAGTAAAATTCATGTTTGGGGGTATTTGATGAGTGCCAAATATTGCATATTTCTATACCTTTTTATTGGCCTTTAACTCATTTTTTACGCTTTAAAATCATATATTATCCCAAATTCTGTGTTTTCATTGTTTTCAATAATAATACATTTACTAATTAATTTTGAGTTTTTAGGTAGTATAAAAAATGAATGGAGAAACTAGAAGAGCAGAGAATTAGTGGCAACGAAAGAGAGATGACAAAGCTCCCGCTAGAAGGCAGTGAAGAATATTGTTTGCACCTCATACGCAAGTGAAGAATGTCGCTTTCACGTCTCAAAACTAGAAGTGGGCTTAGGATCCTAGCTTTTAAGAAGGTTTGGGCCTAGAAGAAGATTTTCCAAGTGATAAAACCCAAGATCCAAGACCCAAACCCGTTTCCATCTAAGTCGTCGAATTTGACATAGTTGTTGATCATCCAGAGCATCTCCACACCGTACATCCGATCTCGCTACTCCTGCCTAACTCCCTAGCGTCTTGTCTCCCCCCTTATTCGAGCAGAACCAAACACACCTTCATTTTGTCTTCTTCTTTTCTAAAATCTCTGCAGAACCACCATTTCTCCTCCATCAATCACCTCCGCTTCCGACCCACTTCTGAGCACAACCACCTTCTCAAGAGACATCAATGAATCTCCTAGTTTCTCTCTCTCTCCATCTTATCTTCTCCCTTATCAAAAACAGTAACCCTAGAAGCTATGATTGAGAGATATAAGACTAGAGTTTCTTCACAGCTAAAGAAAACATCAAATCAAGGAGCTGTAAAGTTGAATTGCAGAAGGGGTTTGTCAGAAAACGTGTTATTGGCGAGTGGATGTTCTCTAAATTATCAAATTCTAAGTGATTGAGTGAGAATTGTGTATAAATAGAGAAGGCAATGTAATGAAAAACGCATGCCCGGAGTAGTCGGTGCACCAAGCTGTAGTTTATATTTGTTTTCAGTATTATCATCATGTTCTAATTACTCTGCTAGGGTTTAGATGAAGCCCTAGCTTCCTGCTATGTTATTCATGTTATTTGTATTGCTCTTGAATGCTTAAACTGTTCTAGGATAGATTCAATCTTAGTGCTCAATACTTTACTCTCACAGTGTATGTCAGGCATCCATTGTAGTTAGAATAAAAATTGTGTTGATTGTGCTGCAACTCATGCTTGATAGTCTATTATTAATCCCTTGACTAGTTGTGCTTAATTAGACAGTAAGTGCTCCGGATTGATACTTTAGTTGTGATTGAATTATCCATTTTTGAAACACCTTAGGTAAGTGGTAGACTTGACACTTCTCCCTTATCTGTTACAAGGACAAGAGTAGTATAATTAGTTGAATACACAGTGAGGTTAGTGGTGGATTTGAAGGCCCTAGTATCCTCCTTATCATTGTCTTGCATCCTGTTTTACTATTTCATTCATTACCAACTTCTTTGTCGTATCGACGCAAAACCCCCATTTGATTACTCTCAATCTAAATCACCGTAGTTTCAACTTACACCCACCTTGTCCCTGTGGATCGACCTGTATTTGCACCTTACACAATTCGTCATTGTGCACTTTCAGTTAATTGTAGGTATTGTTTATAATCCTACCAGGGGGTGAAAGTAGAAGGTTTCAGTGCTAAAGAGGTAGAGATGCCAAGGTCTAGGCTATTGTTGCTTGTATGCAGTATTTTTACAAGTAGTTCCTTGATATATATTGGCATTTGGTACCTGGAAATTATTCGCAGAATTATTGTAGCCAGGATAGATTCAAGTTGTTTTGTACCAGCGGTCAACACGTTTAGGATATTGATAGTTATTCTTGAACGAAGGTAATTAAGGAACAAAGTAACAAAAAAGTGTGTTCTGAATATATTATGTATAGCCTCTTGGAAAAATTATAATAAGAACCAGTAATCTTTTGGAATTCAGTAGAAAAAGCAGATATTATCGAGAGCTTAGTTGAGTAAAGCTCTGATATTCATACAAATGTATATATTTTTTAAGAGGCTAAATGACTAGGAGAGAGTATCTATAGCCGTTGTTAGAGTCTATATCTCGAATTTTCTTTACGGAGACATAAATATATATATATATATATATATATATATATATATATTGTATATTTCTGGTACAAAGTCATAAATAATTTTTTATATTTTATGTTTCTTCTACAAGACAGATGTAATTTCACGATTTCCGCTTTCGTAGATAACCCACCATCAACACTAGGTTTCTTGAATTCAAAGTAAGCTCATGAACTAGTTTCCATTTTCATAGATTACTTTGATACCAAGGAATATCAATGTCTCCTAGAGCAATTTATTTTCTCAGATCATATTCAAAGGTAGGTCGAAAAAATCCTATGTGGAAGTCTATATTTTTAGACCTTCATTTGTAAGGATTTTGATATGTGGGCCTAAATGAGACCCTTTGTCTTAAAACTCGCCAACAGTTAAGGATGTACCATGTTAAAGTATAATTTTGTATTAAATATGAGTTTTTCAAAATAAAATTAATAGCATGGAAATAGTTATCAGTCATTCTGAGGATCTAGTTAAGACTTTCTTCAACACGTTTGTATTTAGTATGTCGTTCATCCTACTTTATAGGATCTAACTATTGGACATGAATTTATCATTAATAGAGGTCTAAAATATAGCCAACATGTGCATTGTGGCTAGGTTTAGAGGACGCATGTAGACTAGGTTTACTACTTGGAGGTATCCAAGAACCTCGAGTTCGATGTAGTCTGGCTTTATCATGAAGCCATGAGTTGCAGGCAGCATCAGATAATTTTGGATAGGAGATAGGATACCAACGACTATAAAATAATGATCTTGAGTCATAGCTTGTAGAAGCAAGGTCAAAGACAAGTGGATCTGGAAAGGCTGGTACTGGACCTTGATAGTTTTCTTGATGTAGATTGTAGCAGTATGTGAGACTGGCGTATAACAGTAAGAATGGATAAAAATGACCGATGTGGCTAGTAGCAGGGACAACAGTAGCTAGAAGCGGAAATGATGCCATCGGTGGCAAAGAGTTGAAAGTTTAGGCTAGCAGTAGAAAGACGCGGCAGCAGTTCCTACTCTCAACGCGAGTAGTCAACGACAAACATAGTGAGGGGGGGAAGTAGTGATAGTACAACACCAGTCTTGACTGTATCCAACTTGAAATTCTTATCCCAGTCTCCAGAAGAAGACGGTAATGCTAGAACTTTCTATATTCTTGTAAGCCTTACTTCCTTGAATTACTCTTTCAGTGATTAAAGATATCACCAATTTATCGTCAGAAAACTCAGTAACTCAGTGGCGCTGCATTCTTCAGCTTCGGAGCAGTTCGTATTGTTGTTGTTGAACATGAAGGATGCATGAGGGAGATGAGTTTGACTCTATCTAAGTTGCATATGGCTTGTGATAAACTGGTTGCTCGGATTTTGGTATAGGTGTATGTCAGGTGGGAAGAAAACTTCAAAGCGGAGGCAGTGTAGCATAAATTCCAGCATGAAATCTCTATGAAACAATTCTTTGAGCTCCAAAGTGACTGTGGGGGATACAACATTTATCTATTTAAGGAATTATAAGATATAGGCAGTCCCCTGCCCATAAGTACCTTTTGACACTGAGTATATCTCTACACCGTGGGAAGAATAAAGAACTTTTGGATGTTGCACTGTACTTCTCGTTGGTAGTAGTTGTTGCTTGTAGATGATAAAGGGGGTAAGCACCAAGAATATGACGTGTGGTATGACAAGAGTTTGTTGTTTTGTGGTTTGGTTTTATGGTATTTGAATAAGTAGGTAATTGCTTTGCAAATATTTTGAATTTATCGAGATCTTGCTTTGAAATAGTTTGTAAACATAAAATATTAAAAGGGGTCAGCCTTCCATTCACATCGCCTAATCATAGTTGGATTGATAGACGAATCAAGTCGTCAGGTCCTGATGGGATGAAGAATAGATGATTGTGTATGGAACCTTCGGATGTATGATCTTGCATCATCTCCAGGAAGTTTATTTAGCCAAGTGACGATGTTCGAAAGTAGGTAGTCTTAATTGTATTTGTTGCAGCGATAGGCACGAATAGAAAAATCCTCACATAGTGGTAGAGCTCGTATCATTCCTTAGAGAAAGCAGCGGTAACATGGACAGGCGCATCGAGCAAGAGCAATGTCCTGAGATGATGACTCGACTTGTAGCAAGTAACACCAAGGTAGGGGATAAGACACGCGCGGTGAAGCTGATGATGGAGACGGTAGTTTCCTTGATGTTGACTTATGGAAGGAGTTGAAAAGAGGGAGACAGTCTCTTATCCACGAGTACCCATGGAGCTTTCAACTTGGGAGACGTTTTTGTTGGTGTGTTGCATGAGTGGTAGGTAGCATGGGTGTAGTCTCTACTCTTGACGTAATCAACAAGAATATCCAGAGAAGTTGAACGCATGTAGGTAGTCAGGACCTTCTGGTTGAATTTGATGACTGCATTAGGTAGGCATCAGTCCCAAAATAGCTCACCACCGGACATGAGATGTTTTGATGCAGCCATCATGCATGCTTCTACCCACTTGATCTTTTCATAGAGTTTCCTTGTATTTTTGGTTGATGTTGAAGTGTTGGGTCTCTGAAGAAATAATTTGGATGAGAGTTAGAGTTGGGTCCAATGTTGAGGTGTCAATTATGGAGACTTCTTCGGGTCTGCGTTGTGCTTCATAGACGGTCAACATATCACTGGGCTTTGACAATTTTTATGCTCTCTTGAGTATGTCTACGTCTTTGGACATCTTGGAATAACAATGATAGTGTGCCTGCATCTCTCTAAATTCAGCATCTTTGAGATGAGTAGTGCTGAGCAGTCCCCAACCACATTCTTTTACCGTTATCATCTTCACATCGTTCCTTTGAGGAGTAAGAAAGTTATCTTATGCGAACGACTTAATTAATGGGTTGTGCAAATATGATAAAGCTCCTAACATGGATAGATTCCATGTGTACCCCTTCAGTCCCCAGGTGCAATCTCCTCCAGTAATTCAACTACTTCTTCCATGGGAGAGGAAATTCTGAAAGCGTCTCTCTTGTTGACGTTTTTGTCGTTGAACCAGATATGGTGTAGCTTGGACGTGGTTTTCTTATTGCGGCAGTTGCGCCTATGGTACTGGAGTTAGAGCTTGTAATGGGGATGCACGCGCAGGTTGCATCTCTGAGTTGGTGGTTTTCCTCTTGCTCCTTCAGTGAAACTGCTTACAGAAGGTCGAAGGTTGTATTGCTCGTTGATGGGATGTATGCTTCCACGAGTCTCATGAGGCTCTTTAGTCTTGGTGGATCTGAATCTTTCAGGAAAAGTAGGTGATGTTGCAGCAGAGCGCTTAGCGGCTTCATGGAGTTCAGAGAATGTATGGAAGCGTAGGTTCTCCAGCAAAGCGCGATAGACATGTACCATGCCATTAATGTATAACTCTACCAATTGTTTGTTCAGTCACATTTGGATCATGACAATCTAGTGCCTGGATTCTGAATCTCTTAACATAATTATTTGGATGCTCATTGTTTCGCTGAAAAATCCTTCCTAGGTTCGATAAAGTGATTTGCTCAGACACAAAGAAATATTTCTTGTATAAAGCGTTAATCATATCATACCAATTTGTTATGTTGTTTGGTGCAATATTGTTGTAACAGGTGTATACTCTCCCAGTAAGTGATTTGGAGAATTCTTTCAAGCAGAGGACATGGTTGTATTTATGCTCTCCTAACGATTACAGGAAACGAGAGATGTGCTCACGAGCGTTACCAGTACCGTCATAAAGGGAAAATTAAGGGGAAGTATATCATTTTGGAAGAGGAACTCTTTGCACATAAGGATGATAAGGAGGTTGATGCTGATGTATGGTTGTCGGATTTTATTTTCCTCGATTTTGGAGAAGTCGTTCCAGATCCTCACGTGTGATGAAATTGGATTGTTGATTCCTTTCCGATGGCCGTTCTGGAGCGATACGATCTTCTACATCTACAAAAGCACGCCCTGTTGAAGTGCTTGCACCAGGAGTCATGAAAGTATTCCTTGCCGGCTCTGTTTTAGGTTGACGCGGCTCTGGTGGTAGCCGCTCTGTTAGTGCCTTGAAAAAAGTGAGTACTTCTTTCTGAGTTGTAGCCATGTCTGTCTGAGCTTTAGCAAGAACTTCCTGTCTTTCCATTAAATCGACAATGGTAATATGAGGTTGGTTTCCTCTGGCTCCTCCATCCTCCTTGCTTGACAGAGGAGTTGTAGTATCTCTGGTGGTGATTAGAGGTGTCACGCTCGAAGAAATGTTGAGAAGAGTAGCAGCGGCTCTGGTGATAGGAGGCGTCACGCCAGAGGGGGTGTTAACATCTCCGATTGTGTTTGTGGTAGAAGACGTAACACCATGGGGATGTGTTGATAACACTTGTAGGCGGTACATTGGTGTTAACAGCAGGAAGAGCGGCGCCAGGAGTGATCCCAACCTAAGATCCACCATTTTGAAATTGAGAAAGTTGAAGTGAAAATTGAGAAATTGATTTTGCAACCGAGAGATTAATTTCCTCCTACTGCGGTCGCCAATTTGTAGTAGGGTAAAAACTGATTCCGCTGAAAATAGTAAATTAGGTGTCTTTGAGAAACGAATTCAAACCCTAAACAAATGTACTGCACATGATTAATTTAGATTCTAGAGATCAATCTAAGACTCTGGCCTAAACCAAGAAATGGTCGTTTCAGATTCAATTTGGTCACAAAGAAAGGAGAAGGGTTGATCTTAGGGAGGAAAGCAGAGAAGGTGTTGAGATCAGAATGATGAACTCTGTAAGGTGTGGTTGTTTATGACTTGTATCAGAATGTAGAACCTGCTTGCAAAGTGTAAGATGTAGGTTCCGGATGATATATGAGTACTTGTGTTGATAACCAAAAATTCTTATTATATATTGAAAATCTATTTATACAAGTCATAGTCGAACACCCTGATATCGTAGGAAGTGGAGATAGTTTAGTGGTGGAGAAGTGGAGATCGTGTAAAAATGGTGATAACCATGTCCCTATTATGAAGGGAAGACTGGTTGGTTTTACACCCACTACTCCTCTACTGCCATCAACTGCCCGCCTTTCCTGACACTTCCTAATAATGGGCGTGTTGCACGCCACACGTTGTAAACCGCCATACCAATGCCCTGATGAGCATCCCCCAGTTTGTGTCTCGAGTACTTTTGTAGAAAATATGGAGCAAGTTACATGAAGAGCGGAACAAGTCTTTCATGGTAGTTGCTGAGTGGGTTTTTCTTGCGAGACCTGATTATTTCGACCAATCACGTGCAAAGCTAGGCAGTAGGTCGTCTTATGTGACAAGTCAAGTCGTATGAATGAGACTTGTCGTAAGCAAGTGCTCAAAAAAATAGCACACAATGCTTAAATTTTTCTTGAAATCGATATTTATAAAATTCATTTGTATTCGATGCATGTAAAGCATCGTTGTTAAGCAAGCATCTCAAAATTAATCGATGCATATGAAGTGTCGTTGTTAGGAGCGCGACCAACCTTCTTTAGTCAAACGGTTGGCAGCCAAGCAAGTCGACTAAAGATGGCGTGACCGACCCATGGAGAAGAGTAGCAGCTGACAGCAATCACGGCGTCCCATTGGTCGCCCAAAATTGGATCTAATATGGTAAAATCATCTAGCCAAGTTGGATGGTTGAGATGATTTGCGGCAGTTGTCGATTATCGTTAAACCTATGAAGACACTTATGAGTGGTGTGACTTACCTACTTTGAGCAGTTTCCAAGAGCTATTTGAGTAAGTTGAGGACGAGGCGATCGGTCCTCATAAGAGAGGGATGACATGTAGCCATTATGACATCTCATTGGTCGACCCAAATTAAATCCAAGCCGATTAAATTAGCTAGCCAAGTTGAATGGTTGAGATGATTTGCGGAAGTTTATGTTAATTTGTGAAATTTCGTAATCAGAAAATTCAGATGTGAGACCCTTACTAAAACTGCTGTAGAATTCTCATACGAACTCGGATTTTGATGATCCGCACCTTCATTCTTACCAGAAAAGAATTTCCTATCTTCTACGAGAGAATATTCAGGTTTTGAGCTCGTTTAGGTGGTGAAAACAGCCCGACAGTAAAAACTCAGGAAAAATTCTGGAGGAATTCTGTCAGTTTTCATCTATGACCTAGCTTGCCTTTTAAGACGTATCTTTTAGCTCGTTAATCCGATTAATGCGATTTTTTTAGTATGTTATACTATACATGCATACGAAACTTTTGACATATATATCATGTCCAAATTCTTTACGAGTTGCTCCCAGCTGTTCGGCCAACCTTGGGTGACCTTATGGATGTCGTTCAACCTAGTTAAAGCGATCCGATTGGTGGGAGCGGAGCTTGCAACGTAGAAGCGATGTGATTGGCCGATAGAAAAGAAGAGATTGCAGCGGAGAAGCGATGTGATTGGCCAATAGAAAGGAGGAGTTTGCAGCGTAGGAGCGATGTGATTGGCCAATAGAAAGGAGGAGCTTGCAGCGTAGAAGCGATGTGATTCGCCAATAGAAAAGAGGAGCTTGCGGCGTAGAAGCGATGTGATTGGCCGATAGGAAGGAGGGGATGGCGAACAGCAATATGAGGCAAGGCAGGTCAGTGATGGGAGGCGCCAGCTGGGGCAAACCGACCGTCCAAGTTGCATGGTCACGCCTCCTTTCACTACTTTCCAACTTGGTCACGGTTTCCCTTTTTCCTTATTTTCCAACTTTGGTAGGATTCTACTCCTACTAGCTCTATGATGAGCCGGTTTCCTAGCTTGCCTAGGTTTAATCTCGACCAATAGGGATCGAGATATCGTGCAGGTTCCAGTTTAGAGAAAAAACCTAATTTTTGTAAATTGATAAAATTAGGTTAGAAAAATTGAATTTTGTGAGATGACACAAAATTGATGGTGCATTTTGCACGTTGATACAAAATCAATAATTTTTTATCTCGGAGAGCAGCGCAGCTTGCGCGCCTCTAATTCAGTACCTTCATGCGTATCTTAATCCTGACGCTTTGGGAAATTCATGCTACTCAGCCGAGAGTGAACATTAATTGTCATATCATGTCAGTACTAAGAGTTCAGATGGGAACGAAGTATAGGATAGATACTCACCAGGCCCTGCATTAGTGAATAATGCAACCAGGAGCTTAAATACTCATTAGGCTCTATACTAGTGAACAATTCATTTGGGAGCTTGAGTTTCAATACGATATGAAGAAAGGCATAGGCACTCATCATATTAGATATATTCTTTAAATTCCTTGCGGAATATAGACATATCAAGGTTTACTACTTCTGATGCCGGGTCAGGTAGAGACTTTTACAGTTTTCGCCTTAAACTAAAAACGACCATCAACAAAAGGTAAACCTCCTAACTTCTCGGATTGATTAAAAATCATGTCAAAGTCTCCTAGCACTATCCATGACATATTTCTCCTAATTATTTTTATACTTACCTCTTCTAAGAAATCCCAAGCTGTGTTTCTATTAGAGGGATAAGGACTACCATAAAAGCATGTTAGAGCCCTTTGTTTGGTGTGAAAAGCCGAGTTAACAATAATATTAATCATGTTGATGTTCCACTGAACTATTTCAAAGGAAAATCCATCAATCCAAGCTATAACAAACCCCCTGCTATACCTATGAGGCCTACTATATGGTAATTAGGAAATGATGATACTAATGATTTAACAAATTGTCTTTGGTTCTTGGTTTCTGAAAAAATTAGGATTTCATATTTTTCTGTATTAATTAGATTTGCCAAATGATTTTGGGTCAAAGGATTTCTACATCCTTGCACTTTCCAAGCTAAGATTTTCATTTCAAGTTAAGGAGGTAGAACAAATGTACATCTCTAATACAGAAAAATCAGAATAAGGGCCATGTAAATCCAAATGTACATCTCTAATAAGATTTTCAACTCAAATAAGGGCCATGTTTGAAAAAAAAAAAAAAACTTAATAAGGGACATGTCAACGAATATACAAAACCATTTATTCTGAACATACATGAATCATATACATGTCAACAGCTGTTGTATGTTGTTCTTACCATTTACTGAAATCTCAATCAGCATTTGGGAAGGTTCAAAAATACATACACCACCGCTATGAAGAATATAAGATGGGTGACCGCTTCCATGTACAGTACAACTTCCACAATTATCAGTGAATATCAGGACTCTAAGAAGGGTTGTCACTCAAGAAGGTTCAACTGCTTTTCTGTAAAGATACTCCACTTGTAGACTTTAACATTAAAATCCAAAGATTTTTCCAATAAATTCTCGAGTTCTCGTGCAGAATTGCCATCTTTTGCTAATAATAAAGCAAACCCTCCACCTCCAGCACCCACAAGCTTGTAACCACAACAGAAACGTTCAGAAAACTCGAAAAGCTTATCAACAAATTCGTTGCTACAGTATGGATCTAATTCTTGATGCAATCTCCATGCTTCCATCATTATTCTTCCTAGCTCATCTACGTCGCAATTCATTAAAGCTTCTCGTCCTATCTTCGCCAGTTCACTCAAGCGCTTGATACTTGATATTAGTAAGTTATCACGTTGTAGATAACGAGTTACCACCTTTTGAAGAACTTGATTTGCTAGCCGGACCTGTATAAAAGTAGCAAATGATAGGCTATATGAGATGTGAAAATTCATGATGGCAGTAGTGAAAGTCAGAAGCATGTGTGATTTAGAGTTCCGGATATAATCTAAGATTGCTGTTTGAAGAAAGAGAGAAAAAGAAACTCTGCTATGATAAAATACGAAGGGACTTACTTGGCCAGTAAAAACAACCAATAGCCGTTGCTCTAACTCTGCCACCAACTGTGGTGAAGCCGCCAGGGGAATGACGTGAAGCCGTAATGGAATTCCTGGGAAACTTGAAGTAAATTTAATACCTGGGTACAGGCCACCTATTTGATCCTGCCATCCTCCTCCAGTGCCCATTATCTGTTCTAAGACTAAAACAAGTTTGGCAACAGTTTCGTTACTACTGTCTCCTCCCATTACTTGGAGGAGTCCTTTAACGACAGCTGCAGCTAAGATACTCGAAGTCCCCAAACCACTACCGCGAGGAACATTGGCCCAAGTCCTGATTTTCAAGCCTGTAGAGGAAAGGTTGCTTCCACTTCCACTTATAATTCCGGAAACGAGCAATGCCGATTTGACAAGTCGAAATGGATCATCATGATTTAATGGTGTTGCAATAGATGATGGATCTTCAATATACAATTGGTTTTCAGCATCATCAGAAATTTTTATTCCAGAAGCTTTTGTCGTCTCTATAGTGGTGCCTATTGGAAGAGAACCTTCCAGACTAATTGCCATGTTTAGAACACAACCGGAGCGTTCCAAGCTCCAAGGAGGAGTATCACTCCAACCCCCCACAAAATCCAGACGTACTGGTAACTCTACTTTTGCTTTTCTTGGGAAGAAAGGGTGGTTACCAGAAACAACTTCCTGATCTGCTGGAGCTGATATGCTGTTCGATAACTCCAATAACTGATCTGAATACAGAAACGATGTGAGTCAACTAAAGGTCTCTGAAACAACTAAGATGATTGAGTCATCACAAGCAATGAATTAATCCTATTGACATGCTATATATAATTTAGAATACAAAGGAAGATGAAGTTCACATTTTGCTTTTCCATCTAACATTCCCTACGTCATTTTATTTCTTCAAGAATTATCTATATACAGATATATAATTTACCTCCAAACCCAGGTTTTACTGCTGAAGCAGTTTCTTGAGCAACTGCACCCCAAACCTTTGGCTCCAATGAGATTGCTTTCGTTTCTTCTCCACATGCCCGCAGAAGATCAACTTGCACCTGGTAAGCCCTGCTTTGAGGGAGAATCTTTGTGCTCTGTGCTTGGAGCTTTGGACAGAGAGCTAAAAAATCTCTACACATTTCAACTCCTGATATTTCCTTTTGCAGGATTTCGTCACACAATTGAGACAAATTGCAACCAAGTATACCATAAGTCATGCAGGCCTTAGCAATTCCAGCTGCAAGATCTGCTTGATGATTACTAGAGCTTAAACAAAGCTTTGGAAAATCTATGGATCTATGAAGTTCCTCCAAACTGACCCTTTTTGAACTTCTCCACAACGGAAGCAAAGATTTGCAGTTGTTGACCAAACCCATGAACCACATACCTAAACGAAGCATCTCAAAGTAAGGCAGAATCGGAAAGATCTTTGCATTCCAGAGGCACTTATCCTGTACATCTGATGAGTTCCACAAGTCAGTTTCCTGAATGCCTAAACCATGTAATACCGTCTTCCACGGTTGACCACAGAAAGTTCCATTCTTGGAAAATGAAACTTTTGGATTATCATGAAGGCCACAGTAGATAATAACCTTTTCCGTGCATCGATTTAGAGGTACTTCCCAAAGACAGTGGCGATCAGGAAGCAAGAACCGAAAAGAATCTTCTGTGGACCCGCTATTAAAATCAACTGGGATACTAACTCCGACAACAATAGCTTGGGAGCCTATCTGTATTCCTCCAGACAGCGATGAATCGTAAACCATGGAATCCTCCCCAATTGAGACCCCAGGTTCAACTTTGCTCGAGAGAATAATTGAAGATGCTGAAATATCAGAGGCGGTTGTGGCTGGAATTGAACATAAGTGCCTTCGACCTACGAGTGCAGCATTGGACCCACCCAAGTGATCGAGAATTTCGCTAGAGGTTCCAAAATGTAAAAAGGACAAATCATCTGCCATGAAATAAGGAAAGATTATGAAAAGACCTTTCTAGAATTGGTTTCAGTCTAAAATATATATACATGGCACACAGAGAAATGACATCCCAATGAACAAGGATAATGAATAATGTTAATAACTAATCTAAAAATATGGAACGAATGTTGTTAACACTGACGGCAATATAAAGTTCCAACAGTTAAGTATGACATACAAGCACAATAGCTGAACATCGACCGCTTTCCTAGACCATTGATCAGCTCTCTACCCAACGGGCGAATCTTCAACCATTCATGTCTTGCAGGTACCCAAGCTGCAACCAATTCCTCGTATAAACTCATCTACGCAAATTTCAACAATTTATACCAAGAATAAATGCTGCCATATGCAGTTATTTCCAGCACTGCTGTGTTCTAGCACACCTTATGCGTTATTCTCTTTTATGTTAAAATAAGCAAGCGTGAAGTGAAAGACAAAATACGACTATGATACAACACTTTCATGTCATTGTAATAAGATGTTTTCTCATCATAATATTTATAATCTCTTCTTTAAAGGATAAAACAAACAAGCAAAAATTAGACTAAACATCAACAGCTATAAATAAACAGTAGAAGGATTGTGCTTACCTCCTTCTTGTTGCTAAGAAGGTCCGAAATCATTGTTGGACTTGAACTTGAGAGTGTTACAAGCTCGGCCCAAGCTTTGCCTCTTACGGCAATAATTCCTGTGTCGAGCAGTGTTCGACCATCATGTAGAATCGCATGGTTCTTGACAAGCTCTTCTACACTTGGTTTCTGTAGAAGATTATCTACCAAACTGAGGGAATAATTTTTATCCTTAACCTCAGTGTTGGATGCCACAACAACCCCGTGGTTAGAAGCTATATCAAGGGTGATCGGAACAGTAATTATGCAGGATGTATCCTCTGGAAGGATCATCTTGGAAGCGTCAAAACAAGGCAGAACATCTCCAGTCATAATTAGTACACCACCTGCAATGACAAAATATGTCGACCGTCAAAATTTTGTGCAAGTCATGAGAACTAAAATACAGAAAAGGTAAAAACATTCTTTCTTTATGACTGAGAACTGGCAGAGAGAAACTTCACATGCTATTAGTTTTGCCTTTCTACATTGACCATCAAAAAACAGCTTTAACGCAGTGAGATTTAAAACCGGATGAATGCTACAGTACCCAACATGAGGGATTAGCAAAAAGAGCAGCGTTAATTATGTTCAACTTTTTAGGTTATGAGAGGCAGAGTAAAGATTAAGATGATTTTCTAGCATAACTAAAAGAAACTGGTAGCATCACTAACCTTCATTCTTGAAAGCTTGTCGTGCACACGAAGAAATTGCGAGTATATGGTCAAAAAGTAGTGGAACCGGGCCATCAGGATCATTTGCAGCCAAATAAGGAAGTGGTAGAAAAACTTTTCCCATTGGGTTTGCCCATGGGACCCTTTTCGAATCACCTCCAGCATGAAGCAATAATATATGCTTTTTTGCCATCAAGCTAACCACTGACTCTATATCACCGCCACTCTCGATACTTTCGTGAGAAGAAGATTCTGGACTTTCATTCTCGGCCGACTCTACCTGCAGGTTATAGTGATAGAAAGAGTTAATGAAAAAAATTCAGAGAATGTGTCTAACACAACAAAAGCCGCTATTATTTTGAGAGAAGCGCGCGAATATCCCATATTGGAGCATTTTAATACATAGCAGCACTCAGGAAATTATTGCAGTACCATACATACCATCCACTTAAAAAGGGCTGCAAAGTTGCAGATCTGTAACTGCTGAATGTTCAAACACCTTTGTTGCCTTTGAAGGCTGCTAACACAACATCTTGAATTTAAGCATTAAATATGAATTTGGTCAAAAACATCGTTGTTACATGTTGTAGATTATTTGCCGATGTTACTGGTGATTCAGCAAACCACCTTTTCTCTTTGGTCAAGTATCCAAACAGTTTAGTAATTTGAACTTCCCTCAAGTAACAGTTAAAATTTGTAAGGACAAACTGTCACTTTGCGTCCCTCATCGAGCAAAAAGCTAGAAATCCCGGATTACATAACCCATGTTTTGCAAGGACTTTTTTATTCCTCAAGAATAGATGGCACAACAGTTTAAGACCTTATAATCCTGAAATCTATGGAGGTTCAAATAACTTAAGCAAGTCACTCTATCTTCAAACCAAATCATGGATACAGATACTCTAACTAGCATTTAACGTAATATATTATAGAATTATGCCCTTTGCTGATAAGGTGAATAATAATTAACGAATATAAAAACTAAGGACCTAATGTACCAAGAACATTGAGAGTTCAAGTATGCTACAACACAAAAATTAGAACACTCCTGGAAATGAAAACACTTGCTTCCATTTTACTCTCTAATGGTGGCCAGAATACAAATTAAAAGTCAAAGTAATTATAGCTTCTTACATAACTAAAGCTTTTTTCCCCCTAATTTGCATCATACAATATGTTTCCAGACCAAGTCGGGAGATTTCATAAAATTAGGCAAATTATGCAAGAAAATTGTAACGATTCAGTCAAATTAGAGACATTTGAAGCCCAACTTCCAAAATGATAGTCAAATTATCATACAGGATCGTCAAAAGAAGATTAACTAAAATATGATTGAAATTATTACCTGATGCAGTTGGAAATGTAGCTTTTGATAATGATTTAGAAGAGCAGAAATTGCATTAAGAGTAGCAGCACCAGAACCAATACGAGCTCCTTGAGGATCAGGAACAGCAAGAGTGATTGTTGATTTTGATATTCTACCCAGACGTTTAGCACGTTCAAGTTGCCACTTATAGAGTTCAGCTTGTTCTGGACTTGCGGCTGTTAATACAATTGCATCCCAAGTAGGAACCCTAGTTGGATGTCTTACTGATAATCTCAAATGATACCATGATTTTTTTAAAATTTCTGATAAGTCTTCCTTCTTCTTCTTCTCCATTGTTGGATCTCTCTCTCTCTCTCTTTTCTGTATGATCTGATAATTCCCAACTTCGGAAGTTCAGTAGTGTAGACTTTTTTTTTTCTTTTTTTTTTCTTTGCTCAGTCAGTAATTAGTGGACACTAGACAGTAATAGGGCAGGGCTGTATAACGGCGTAATGTTTTT
>NC_039365.1:70925578-70948872 GCF_003573695.1 Papaver somniferum
TTTTTTTTTTTCTTTTTTTTTTTTGCAGCCATGGAATTATTCTTAGGCAAGCATTAAACAAGATTGAGTTTATGAGTTTACAGGAATATCACTAAAAACTGATGTCTCCAAAGCCAAAGAATTAATGTTTGCCTAATAACTAAACATGGTTCATCCACTTCCTTCCTTCCAAATATGCCATAGAATATATATATCATTTTCTGCCATATCTACCTACTCTTTCCTTATAAATTATTGAGTTTCCAAGATTCAAAATGACCATACGAAGAAGCTGGGACCACCCAATCAACTTTAAAATCTTCTAAAAATCTTGACTAAACTTTGTAGGCATAATCAAAATGAAGCAACATGTGATTTGATGTCTCCACTTTATTATTACAAAACACACAATTCACACTCTGCACTTCAATTCCTCTGTGACTGACTGAGCATGGTGAGAATAGGCAAAAACTGATGAAAATAAGCCCATACTATAAAACTAACCTTTGGTGGATCATCCTGCACCCGCACTTCATAAAATTTCTTAACAGTGAAACCACCAAAGAAATCCAGAATATCTTCATCCTCATTCAAACCATGTACATGACCCAATTCATTACACAACATATCTCATTTCAATTATTCAACTGCAGACAAATTCCTCCTTGAACTACAATGCAACCTTCCATTTTGAATCATCTGATCCACTGAAGCCAACTTAGTGTTACAAGCCTTGTAAATTCCAGGAAATCTTTCTCTCAAAACCCCTCTTTAAGTCCAATTATCCAACCAAAACCTTAAAGATTTGCCATTGTTCAATTTGAAATCCAAATGATTCTGCAAAAAAAAAAAAATTAATTAATAATGTTCTTCCACACACTCCTCCCCACAGGTTTCACATCATCACTTGGAATTAGGATCTCACAGTTGTTGTCGAATTTTTGTTGCACTATCTTCCTCCATAATGCTCTCTTCTCCCTAGTGTACCTCTAAATCCATTTAGCTTTCAATGCTTTACTAGTACATCTAAGATTCTTTATCCCCAATCCACTTAAAGTCTTTGGTTTTCAAATTTTTACCCAAGAGGCCCAGCACATCTTCCTATTTTCATTACTTGAGTCCCATAAAAAATTCCTCATCAAACTTGTGAGCTTTAAATCTACACTAACTGGCATATGAATAAGTGACAAAAAGTAAATTGGCAAGCTTGCTAAACAACTCTTTATCAACACCAACCTTCATGCCTTTGACAAAACTAAAACAAAAGAAAACCCCCCTTTTTGGTGACAATCTTACAACTAAAACCTCTTGCTCCTCGTGGGAACAAACTTGACTACGCTATATTACTTGTTGATTAGGTGACAAAATGTTCATTAATTTGTTGTGATTATGACACGCATCACTTCTATGATAATTATAAGACTAAGTTACTCTAGAGCACTCATGAAATACCAGTATCGTTCAGGACCGAAATAAACACAACTGAGAACCGAATTTGTAAGGAAATAAACTATATGTCATCTACTTAGTTGTGTTTGTAGTTTTCTATCAAATGTAGATTTGATCTACAGTGCTTGAATGATCTTATATCAGAAGAGAAGAACCTTAGAATATACAAAAATTATAAGCAACACAAATACAAATACAGGTTTCAAAACTATCATTCTTTTAAGATATTTGGACCCGGGTTTCACAGATCTCAAGTGAAGTCTTTAAAAGTCGAACCTTGGATCATGAAGATCCTTTAGGTTTTGGAAATGACTGGCTTGCAATGAGGTTCTTTTCTTGGTTTGATGTTTGTAGACAATAGTTAGCCCATGTAAATTCTTATTCGAAAAATTACTACCAAAGGTAACTTCAAACTCTCTAAAAAAAAAAAAACTTTCGAACCAAAGGAATTAGCTATGCATGACAATTCGTAAGAGTATAGAAAATTAACCTTGAAATCCAAAGAAAAAGAATGAATGAGCCCAAAGATTTATATTTGTGGACCGACTCATTAAGCTTTAGGTTCATGACCAACAAGAGTTAATTTGTGAACCAAAATAAGAAAAAATACAGAGCTTTGCCTTTTTAGGTTCGAGAATACAAATAGGTACGTTACCAAACTCAAATGCAAAATAAATTACAGGAAAATTCAAGCCTCAATAGGTTCGTGAACTCAAGTAGTTAGGTTCACTAACTCAAAAGGAAAAAAGGCTTCAGGAGAATTTCTTTGTAATAGATTCGCAAATTCACCTATATAGGTTCTCGAACTCAATTGCAAAAAGGCTTCATGAGATTTCTCTAGTACTAGGTTCACGAACTTACCTATAAGAGTTTGTGAACTCAAATGACATTTAACCCTTGGCAAGTTTTTCTTTTATGGGTTCGGGAACGCAAAAGATAAAAGTTCTCAGAACAAATCTCTATAATAGGTTCGCAAACTCAAAGAGCTTATTTGTCTTTGAATTTTGAGTTCTATAAGCTTTATGTTCACAAACTCAATTCCGAGTTCGTGAACTCAAGTAAATGAAAATCAGTAGTAGTAAACGGCCAAAAAAAAACCTTACAAACTCAAGAATGAATTTACAAGCCTTGAAATTTTCAATAGAACCTGTGCTTTTCTCTCAAGCTTAAGTTCGAGTTCTAGACAAGCAAGTGCTTGGAAGTCGAAACAACACTAAACTTTAACAAGAATTTAATATGTTATATGATCTTCTTTGAACTATGATCAACTACTAAATTCCTCGACTTTTACTATGATTGACAATTCGATACATGGAAAAATACCATTGTACTACAATGACATCGGCAACTACCTGTTACCTAACATGTGTGTAAAATTTTCCTTTCGTGCGTAGAGAATGGGCGAACTTAGAGTATGAGTAGGCGTGAGACTTAGATTAGATGGTCGGTCATAAGGCTTGGCCTAGCCAGACCCGTGCTAACAATTCTTTACCCAAATTGTCCATCGAACCCATGGAACCTATGTAAGTGTTACCGTATTTTGGACAAATTTGTGTCCAGGTTCCTAGGATTCCTTGGGTTAATTAAACGCAAGTCCCACCCCCAAATATGACCCGGTAAGGACACATGTGCTTGGTTTTTTTTTTTTGATAGGTCGTGTTTGGAATCAAGTGACAATTGTTGGGGAGTACCTACGTACTAACATAGAGTATAAGGGAATCGGGAAGTTGTCCGATGTTTATACATCACACCTGAAAAATAACCTGGCTTGATTGGGGTATGCCAGATTGATTAGGGTATACCTAATGAGACAAAACCTGGGTCATTTTGAAGTAAAAGAGGATACCCCTTAACTATATATTTTCAAAATGCCTAATCTAACATTGCTTAATTAACACTAATAGTGTGTTTAGGTTAATTAATTTAGTTAGTTAACTAGTTGAATTAAAATTCTCAAATTAGGTATTATTTGAATTGAACTCATAGATTATGTGTAATGATTTTTGAGGAATTTTTATTTTTTTATAGATTTTTTTTTGTAACGGAAATGAAATCATACTAGCCAAACACTTCTACAAAGGGGATTGCAAAGGTGCTGAGTGATTTTATACTCAAAATTACAGAAAAAATAAACACTTTTAATTCTGAAAGTATGAAAAGTCGGCAAGGTCGACAAAAAAATACCTTGCCTACTATAGGATTTTTGACATATAGAGAAAGGTGTTACAAATGCATGATTAGTCGACAAGGTATTAATTTCAACCTGCCGACTAAACTATAGCCGGCAAGGTATAAGGATGAATACCATGACGACCCTGTAAATGCTAATTTCAGAGATGAAAAGTCGGCACGATATTCAACCTAGGAAGCTGTCGACTAGTATTAGTCGGCAAGGTCGACAAAAAATACCCTAACGACGTTGTGGAATCATCTATTAGTCGGCAAGGTCGACAAAAATTACCCTGACGACATTGTGGAATCATCTATTAGTCGGCAAGGTCGACAAAAAAATACCCTACCGGCATTGTGGTATCATGTATTAGTCGGCAGGGTCGATAAAAATATACCCTGCCGATTTTTGATAAAAATGTGGAATAAAGGGTTTGAGAATGGGTATGATTTTGTACCCAATCTCAAACTGAGTATGTATTATATACTTAATTTGAGATTGGGTACAAAGTCATACCTAATCTCAAACCCATCTGAAACCCCGTACGTACTTTTTGTTTCATTTTGATTTTTATTTTATTTTTTGCTTCTTTTTTGATTTCATCATGTAGAGTTTTAGATATATTTTAAAAATTGTTTTGATAAGTTTTAGGTTTTAGTTTTAGTCGGCAGGGTTTAAATTTGGATGAAAATAGTAAGGACAATTTGGCCTTTTAGCATCTTTTAGGAGCGAACCTCAAGAAAATTGAGTCTTTCACGGAAAGGTTCGCTGACATTCCAACTCTTTAAAAAGCTAAAAACCATGTGCGTGTTGGACTCAGTCTGACCCGCCGAGTTATTAATTCCGATTTCTTACTATTTTATGCTTCCTAGTCGAGTCAGGCATATTTCTCTGGAGTTCGGTTAAGTAAACTTGTATCAAATCTTGCATGAAGAAGTTTTGTAGAGACTTGAGTGCATGAAGTTGTTGTTGAAGTTGATGGTTGCTGGTGTTACATTCGAGAATACTTTCTTGTTGTTCTTCAACTCTTAATTATGCTTGGAATAATCAAGCTTTCACTTAATGGTTAAGGTAATTCTTATCAACTGGTGAGTTGTGTGATTATACTAGATGCATGATTTGATTAAACACTTTTCTAATATCGCTTCCATGAATTGAAATTGCTTTTCACAGTTTACAGTTTATATCAATCTAGTTTTATTTATGGAATTTGATGATCTAATTTCGGATTGATGTTGATATTGAATCATGGATCAACTATATTTTATATCAATATTAGGGTTATCAATCCCAATGGCATGTCAATTGATAAGATAAGGTTCACAATTTGAGAACTAGAATTCTTCATGATAAAATTTGGGGCTTTCTTTGATATTTTATCTGCAACTAATTGAGTAATTGGGCAGCTAGCGAAACTGAAAATTAGGGTATGAAAACATGTTTTGGTTGCAACACAACTTTGTATGTTTTATGATACTCACATATTAAGATTGAACCATTGGAATATTATAAAAATTTAGTATGTTGTACACCATTAATTTATGAAGGTACCATTAAAATTTCAAGGCAATCGGGCAAAGTATTGAGCCTAATACCCTAGAGTGGCTAGGAATGTATTGTGCTAAATTTCAGTCTTGGGCAGTCAACTAATTGTAATGTTATTCACTATCTGTGTATTGGATGGAGATGAAATTTTTATATGTTATTTAGTCATATATGGGAAACCTACTGTAAGAATTTCAAAAAGATTGGATCATTTTAGAACTCCAAAGCATGAGTAAAGCGTGACTGAATTCTGTATGCAAGTTGTAAAGTTTTCAAGTTACAATGAGTGTATCTCTTTAATAAGCCGTTAGAATGAATTGATTTTTGGATATGTTGTATTAATATGTTGTATTAATGAGTGTATCTCTAAGTCCATTGTCAAATTTTCGAGACAATCGGATGATGTTTACCAAGAATTGGTTAGGATACATTATGACTGTGTTCTGTATAGTTGTGGCTTAAAAACGACGTATCTTATTACTGTAATAATTAAACAATATTGAAGGAAGTTGTGAAGTTAATTTGTTGATACTATATTTTCTCCTTGTGTCCAAGTAATTAAGTCTTGGCAGCCAAGTATTCGACACTTAGGAAACCAATAGTATTCCATATTTAAGAAACTAGTTGAACTTGGTTAGCAAGTATTAAACTTTACCTCTAAGTATAAGTAAGGGTAAGATCGTTTGGAGAAAGGCATGGAATCACAATGGAGTTGTGAGGGATTCCATCCCACCTCTTGGGGTGGTTATCTTGTGAAGAGGTTTCATGGTGAGTCTAAGGTTTCATGGTTACATGCTTGTTTCCTATGTCTTATGCTAAGATTTTGTTTCTTTGAAGATTTCTGGCAGCAAAAAATGAACGGGAGAGCGTTCAAATTTCTAGCCGACCAGAAATTACTTGTACTAATCCGAATGTATTACCAAAATATAATTAACAACCGTACTTGATTTAAGTTCAAGCTTAGTTCCGAAAGAAACCATCTAATTGGTTTCAAGACTTGTAATAACAGTCTTAAAAAGACCATTTTCTACTAGTAAATATGTTCATATTTTCAATCGTGAACACTAGTAGCGAGATACTTGTACAAGGTGTCTGCCACGAAGTTCACTTTTCTATATCAACTTTCAGGCGGTCCTGATAGACACATTTTTGTGTCCGATTTGTCTCGATTCTATATATTGTTAGGGCTCATTTTTGTATTTATTATGGTGTTTTATTTATTTGTAGGTATTTTTGGCCAATAAACATTTTTGGAAAAAATTGGCTCGAAAAGTTGTCGGAAAGCACCCGGAGGACACTTGCTATTCGGACCCCCGGTTTGGATAAGGGGCACCCCAGGACACCCCTTAAGGCAGCTGCTAAAGGCACCCCTACTCTGGATAGGGGGCGCCCCTTTACCTTCACGATTTGAATTCTCAAATTTGGCGGGAAACTGTTGCAAATGAAGAACAGATTTGGGTTTAGATTTTGGACGTGATTTTAAGAGATTCAATCACTAAACTCGATTGGGTTGGACCTGTTTATCTTAAACAGGGATGGTATGACTGCTTGGATCGATTAAATTGGGATATGTATCGATCAGAAACAAAACAGAGGAGAAAACTATTTACGAAAACATGGAAAGATTTGGTCGATGTTTTGTTGGATTTTCTCAACTGTTGGATTTGGTATTAGTTGTAACGACACAACAGGATTTCTACGTGTGCTAGAATTGAGAGAAAATAGGAGTTGTCGACAAGTCAGGAAAGATATTCTCGGCGTTGTTTTGATTTATCTTTGGCAGTTACGTGCAATGGGAGAAGGTATAATCTTCATGGATTCGTATCTTCCAGATTTGGGAAGTTCATAACCATCAAATGACGCGTTAACTAAGGTGGCAGAGTTATTATCGTTACTTGGCAGAAAATAAAAAAAAGATAACTCCGTAACTTTTGGTGAAACGCAGGGGAGATTTTATCGAGTATTTTTGGTCATGTTTCCTATATATAGGTTGAGAAGGAGTTATAACAGAATAATCGAGAGTTGGGGGAAGTTTAGAGAAGAACAGAGAACGAAATCAAGAGTTGCAGGAAATTGTTTCTGCTGGTGCACAAGGAAGAACACGAAGAACAAAAGGCCATTGAACACAGTCGTTTATGGGGTCTTAAAATCAGCGTCAAAGCAACAGTATTTACAACAATTTTCTGTAACAGTTCTATTGTAACAGCTGTTTTGCAACACCAATACACTGTTGCAAACAGTCTGTGTTATTACTTTTCACTCTTTTAATCATCTTTTGAGCAACAAACACATATTTTGAGATCGTGATTAATATGAGGATCTAAACCCCATTGCTGAGGCGATAGAGGAAGCTATTTTTCCAACAAAATGTGGTATATTCTATTTTATCTTTTTATTTGCAATAATTATATGATTATTTTCCTTGAACTATTATTGAATATAATTTTTATTTGAGTGATTGTGATCTATTTTGATGGAGTATGCTTAGTTTTAAGAGTTTTGATGCTTCATACTTGATATTTACAATAACTACTTTTGAAAATATACTTGTTGCAATATTTTAGAATCAAATTAAACGAGAAAATTGCATAAATATAAGTATTGGTTTAATCACTTTGAACTTGGAAAATAGTGGAATCTTAGCCTCAGTGTTTCTTTTAGTATAGATATCATCTTTGATTGAGTTTGCTACAATTTTTAGTGAGTTTTGTATTTTAATATTATAATTTAAGTCTAATTAATATCCTTCACAAGTCTGAGAATCGAACCACTTTTACCACTATCTATAAATTACATCAATTTTTGGCACCGCCGACGCGGACTTGTTTTTAGGGTTTCAGATTTATTTATTTATTTATTATTATTATTATTTTTTTATTTTTTTTGTCCTTTTTTATGTTTTTGGGTATTTATCTTGTGTCTATAGGTTCTGGATCATAAAGAAAATTGAGCCAAGGAATTTGGTGATTTCATAAAGACTTGGAGCTAAAGATTAAAGCAAAAAGAACAGAAAAGAAGACAATTTTATTTTAGGGTTTTTTTATTTTATTTTATTTTATTTTAAAAAAAAATTGTATTAGGGTTTATTATTTTTGTAATTTTTCTTTATTTTTTTGGGCTTTTGGACTTTGGGACATTATTTTTTTTATTACCCTACGGAAGGGTACTTTAAATATAAATTGTTTGCAGAGAAGAAGGACAATTACGATATTGTCTCTGCACCTTGGGTTCGTACACTAGACATCGGAGTCAGTGGCCCGAGTCGACTACAACTGATTCATCCCCCGTCTGGAACGGGAGGTAAGATTCTAAACACTCGTGAATCCCCTGTCAGCGAGTTACTAGACTCCTTCGTATGCATATATGCTGAGGACTGAATACGGACATTTATTTTTCTAGTAAAGGGCAAGGCCTGGCCATACAAGATAAGGGTTCGGATTTCATCACCGTTCTCTTCTTGCCCGCTTTAGGAACACGTAACCTACGCGAACCTAAGCCTAAAATTTTGACTAAGAACGAGACCGATAGGGTAACGAGCTTAACAAGAAAGTCATTCGAAAAATATTGGTTACTCTTTAAAGCATACTTCGAAGTTCTTGACGGTTTCTGTAAGTTGAATGCGTGACTGCGCCGCCTTGTAATACCAGTGAGGCCTTGGGTATCAAAGCTCCACCGAGCTTCCCTCGCCTCTATTCAACTTACGTTAACTCGGATTGATTCCAGAGGGGTTTGCTTAAATTGTAATGAATTACCGTTCGAAGGATTAGAAGCTGGTCTAGAAACAATCTAAGTGGAGCCATCATGCTTTTTGTTTGCTAGAAATCAATAGGTTTGATTTGGTTGAGTCGTCCTTGATCTGTGTTTGCTTACCCTTCCAATTTAGAAAATTCTATTGTATGCCTGAACGTAAAAGAGACGCACTAGGTAGATTTGTTAAAGAGAAACCTAGTAGTTCGAAGCGTCTCGATTACCTTAATCTAGAAAGTCCGACTTTTGAAGAGTCTGTTTTTGAACGTCCTTTGACTGAGGAGAGAATCCCTGTTGCTCCGATAGCGCCAGAAATGGCACTTTGAAATCTTTGTTGAATCCAACTAGGACTACCCGTCCTTCGTGTATTAAGTTAGCTGAAACGGAGGCACCCTATGAACTGAAACCTGGGACCTTACAGATGCTCCCAATCTTTTTAGGGAAAGAAAATGAAAACCCTTATTACCATGTTAGGGATTTTGAGGAAATTTGTAGTACTCTAAGAATTAGAGGCTTAGATGATGATGCTTTGAAACTTAGGTTATTCCCATTTTCCCTGAAAGATAAGGCCAAGTCGTGGCTGTATAGTTTGGACTCCGAGTGAATTGAGACATATGAACAATTTACATCTGCCTTTTTCAATAAGTTTTTCCCTAGGCACAAAACATCATCTATTAGGACGCAAATATGCACATTTTCACAACAAGAGGGAGAATCTTTATATAGGTATTTGGAAAGGTTCAATGATTTATTATCCCAGTGTCCTCATCATGGTTTAGAAAAGGTTAGGCTAGTTCAGATCCTTTATGAGGGTTTAGATTATTCCACAACGACCATGGTTGAGTCTCTATGCACTGGTGGATTTGAAAACCAAACTGTTGATGCGGCGATGGAATTTTTTAATGAAATCGCCGAAAAAACCCAGCAATGGGAAAATAGTAGGGCACCCCAGAAAACAATTCTTTTAAGTAGAGGAAACGTTAAGAGGGTAGAAGGAGGCTATGAATCAGATGCCAAAATTGCTTCTATAGCAAAAAGGTTAGAAGCCTTAGAAGTGGGCCAGACTAGTGGTAGAGTGGAGCCTTTTTGGGAAGGCCAGAATATTGAAGAGCAAGCCAATGCTCTTTATAATAACACTAGATTTGATAACCGTCAAAAGATTGACCCATATTCAGAAACCTATAATCCTGGTTGGAGAAACAATCCGAACCTTTCATGGTCTAAGGGCAAAAGTCAAGGTCAGTTTAGTAATTCTAATGCTCCCCCAGGTTTTGGCTATACTAAGAATCCTTCAGGACTAGCTCAGTTTCAGAATCAGTCAGATAAGAAAATCCTAAGTTTAAAGGAATCTCTCGCCTTGTTAACTCAGCAAACTGCAAAATTTCAGTTATCCGTAGAACAGAGTCTACAAGCTAGTAACAGGATAGGACAAGAAAATAGTCAGGCTATTTCCGAGTTAAAAACCCAGGTTGGTCTGATAAGTGATTCTTTGAGAGAAAAAGGTAAGTTTCCTAGTCAAACACAACCCAACCCTAGAGGAGTTCATGAATTAGGTGCACAACCATCGAATCAATTGAATGATGTTAGAACCTTTAGAAGTGGTAGAGTTGTAGACAATACGGTAACCATGCCCGATAGTGAACATACTGTAGTTCACCCCTCAGGATCTCACCTCTCAGGACCAGTAGATGAAGAGACTGATAAAGTTTCTGATGATGTGAATTCGGTTCCTGAAAGGTCTGATTTTAGGCCTAGAGCCCCATTTCCTCAGCTATTAGTACCAACAAAGAAGGAATCGAACTTTAATGACATAGTGGAGGTTTTTAAGCAAGTTACCATAAACCTTCCCTTATTAGATGCAATTAGGAAAATTCCTGCTTATGCCAAGTTCCTTAAGGATATGTGTACGCGAAAGCGAAAACTTAGCGTCCATAAGAAAGCCTTTTTAGCTAGTCACGTAAGTTCAATCATTCAGAACACCACAACTCCAAAGTACAAAGACCCGGGTTCTCCTACCATTGCTTGCACAATAGGTAACTTCCGGGTATAAAAAGCTTTACTTGACTTAGGAGCCAGTGTGAACTTACTGCCATTCCATGTATACTTACAGCTAGGACTTGGTGAAATGAAACCTACTCAGATGACACTGCAGTTAGCTGATAGGTATGTTAAAATCCCTCGAGGTGTTATCGAGGATGTTCTTATTGAGGTCGACAAGTTTATTTATCCAGTGGATTTCGTGGTCCTAGATACCCAACCTGTCACTGACCCAGAGAACCAGATACATGTGATTTTAGGTCGCCCATTTTTATCGACGTCTAATGCGATCATTAACTGTCGAAATGGTATGATGAGTTTATCTTTTGGTAATATGACTATGGAGATGAACATTTTTAATGTCAGTAAGCAACCTCATGAGCTAGATGACACATGTGTTGAGGAGGTGAACATGATAGAAGCCTTAGTTCAGGAGTTATTACCAAACATCTTGTCTGAAGACCCATTAGAAAGTTGTCTATCCCATTTTGGTTTAGATTTTGACGATGATAGCACTATTGAAGAGGTGTATGCTCTATTAGATTCTACCCCTGTGTTAGACACTGATAGATGGAAAGCTAGGTTCGAACCGTTACCAGTTTCTGAGACTACCCTAATTCCTTCTTTAGAAGAGCCCCCAAAGTTGGACCTTAAACCACTACCCGATACTCTAAAGTATGTGTTTTTAGGCCCATCTGAGACTTTACCTGTGATTGTAGCTTCCGATTTGGATAGTGATCAGGAAAGTAGGCTAGTAAATGTACTTCAAGACAATAAGGAAGCTTTAGGGTGGACTATAGCAGACATTAAGGGTATAAGTTCTATTGTATGTATGCATCAGATTCATTTAGAGGAAGACTCCAAACCTTCTAGGGAGATGCAACGTCGACTGAACCCTAACATGAAAGAGGTAGTTCGAAAAGAGGTGCTTAAGTTGTTAGATGCAGGTATGATTTACCCAATTTCAGATAGTAAGTGGGTCAGCCTTGTTCAGGTTGTCCCCAAGAAATCAGGTATCACTGTAGTCCATAATGATAATAATGAATTAATCTGAACCCGAGTGACCACGGGATGGCGTGCGTGTATTAACTATAGGAAATTGAACAAGGTCACAAGGAAGGATCACTTTCCCCTTCCTTTTATCGACCAAATGCTAGAGAGATTAGCTGGACATAGTCACTATTGCTTCTTAGATGGCTACTCCGGTTATAATCAGATCGTTATTGCCCCAGAAGACCAAGAGAAAACCACTTTTACCAGTCCCTTTGGTACCTTTGCGTAGAGACGCATGCCTTTCGGGCTATGTAATGCCCCTGCAACTTTTTAGCGTTGTATGATGAACATATTTTTTGATATGGTAGAACGGTTCTTAGAGGTCTTTATGGATGATTTTTCAGTGTTTGGTTCATCTTTCGATGAGTGCTTGCATCATTTGACATTAGTGTTGACTAGGTGTAAGGAAAAAAAATCAGTGCTTAATTGGGAACAATGCCATTTCATGGTTAAATCAGGAATTGTGTTAGGGCACATCGTCTCTTCAAAGGGTATAGAGGTAGATAAAGCCAAAGTTGACCTTATTAAGACTTTACAGGTCCCAAAAATCGTAAAAGATATTAGGTCATTTCTAGGGCATGCAGGTTTTCACCGTCGATTCATTAAGGATTTTAGCTTGATTTCTAGACCTCTTTGCATTTTGCTTGCAAAAGATGTTAAGTTTGTCTTTGATGATGCTTGTTTAGAGGCTTTTGAGAAGCTTAAAAATTTACTCACTACTGCCCCGATAGTCCAGGCACCTAACTGGAACCTACCCTTTGATATTATGTGTGATTCTTCAGATTATGCTATAGGCGTCGTTTTAGGACAACGAGAAAACAAATTACTTCATGTGATTTATTATGCTAGAAAAACACTAAATGATGCCCAAATTAACTACACAACTACCGAGAAGGAACTTTTATCCATAGTGTTTGCCTTGGATAAGTTTAGGTCCTACCTATTAGGTTCTAAGATCATAATCTATACAGATCATGCTGCTTTGAAATACCTTTTATCTAAGAAGGATTCCAAACCTAGATTGATTAGATGGATCCTATTGTTACAGGAATTTTCCCCAGACATTAGAGACAAAAAGGGTGCAGAAAATGTAGTAGCAGACCACTTGTCTAGGCTAGTTGTTAGTTCCCCTAGTGACTCCCTTCATATAAGGGATAACATTCCTGATGAACAATTGTTCTCTGTTTCCCAATCACCTTGGTATGCAAATATAGTGAATTATCTTGTTACTGGTCGAACCCCTCAACATTGGGGTAAGCAAGATCGTTCTAGGTTTTTAGCCGAGGTTAAGCATTTCTTTTGGGACGATCCTTATCTGTTTAAGTATTGTCCGTACCAGATTATCATGAGATGTGTATCTGAGAGTGACCAGTCTAGTATTATCTCCTTTTGTCATGAACATGCATGTGGGGGTCATTTTAGTTCTAAGAAGACTGTTGCTAAGATTTTGCAGTGTGGATTTTACTGGCCTTTGTTGTTTAAAGATTCCCATAGTCATTGTGTTTCTTGTGAGCGTTGCCAGAAGTTAGGAACCATTTCCCGCAGAAATATGATGCCTTTGAACCTTATTTTAGTGATTGAGGTCTTTGATGTGTGGGTCATTGATTTTATGGGTCCATTTTTCTTATTTCGTTTGGTTATGTTTACATACTTGTCGATGTAGACTATGTGTCTAAGTGGGTTGAGGCGGTTCCGTGTAAAACGAATGACCACAGGGTCGTAATCCAGTTTTTGAAAGAGAATATACTTACACGTTTTGGTACGCCGCGAGCTATAATTAGTGATGGAGGTTCACACTTTTGTAATATACCGTTTGCTCTTTCAATAAAACAATACGGTATTACCCATAGAGTAGAAACCCCATATCACCCTCAGACTAGTGGTCAGGTAGAGGTTTCCAATAAGGAAATTAAACATATTCTAGAGAAAACAGTTAATCCAAATAGGAAAGACTGGTCGTCGAGGCTTACTGATGCCTTATGGGCTTACCGTACTGCGTTTAAGACACCCATTGGAATGTCACCTTATCGTTTAGTATTTGGAAAGGCATGTCACCTGCCTGTTGAGTTAGAGCATCGAGCCTATTGGGCTATTAAGAACTTAAACTTTTCACTTGACAAGGCATGAGCTCAAAGAAAGCTCCAGCTCAATGAGTTGGACGAGATTCGTAGAGATGCATACGATAGTGCTAAGGAGTATAAGAACAAAATGAAGCTTGTGCATGATAGGAATATTTTACGAAAGTCATTTTCTCCAGGTCAAAAAGTTCTTCTGTATGACACTCGTTTGCATCTATTCCCCGGGAAGTTGCGCTCTCGGTGGACCGGTCCTTTTGTGGTCCGTACTGTTTTTCCTCATGGCGTTGTTGAGATTGAGACACCAGATGGTAGTAGTTCTTCGAAGGTTAACGGTCAGAGATTGAAGCCCTTTTTAGAGCCTTTTCCTACAGGTGATGTTGAGGAGGTCCCTATGGAGGACCCTGTTTACCTTGATTGACCATCGAGACGATTTTGTATGTTGTATAATATTTTTGTAGGTTTTTGGTTACTCTTCAACTAGGTACTATCTTTACGACTTCTCTATTTACTATTTCCTCATGTTACTTATATTTTTGGTATTGTTCTTTGATTAGAAACATTGAGGACAATGTTAGATTTAAGTTTGGGGGTGGGGTAGAACTTTTTGTTACCTTTTCGTTGCAATAAATAAACTCGAGAGCCTAGAAATTTATCCCTATTAAGGATGGCACTAACCAATCTAAGTTGATGGAAGAATTTTGGTTGTAGGAGTTGAGGAACCAATCTAACTAGATGGCAACATCTAAAGAGTCTATTCATAAAAGCACAGAGCTCAGGTGTTAGAAATAACATGATAGTTTCACCATATCTCGTTGAGTCCTTTTCACTTCTGTTTTTATTTTGTTTTGTTTTTAAACTATGTTTCTCTAAGTGATTAGGCGGGGCTCACGATTCAAGTTGTTACCAATGCTAGGGTGAATTAGAATGATTGAGATACAAAAAAAAAAATTAGATCAAACCATCAGACCAACTGGAATAAAGTCGACCACTGGAACCCTTGTATATGCCAGTGTGCTGACCTATAGTTAGGATTATCAATCACTGGTTCCCTTGTATATGCCAGTGTGTTGATATTAGTCAGACTAGTATCTCAGTCCATTAGGATAGGTTCATTTTGGCGGAGGCCTTCAGACAGATATGAGAAACACCGTTCACCTAGTAAACATCAAAACCATCTATGTTTTTCTCTATACCCATGTTCTTGATCTATCCATGTGATTAGTTTCGACTCCGGATATTGATGTCCATAGTGCAACTATCTGAGTAGAGCTCTGTCACTTATATATGAATTTTAGTATGCTTGAGTGCAAACTCGTGTACAACAATTAGAATTTCGCATCAGGGTACTTCCTCCTGTAGTCAATAAGTATGCCAACCAAGGAGATTCTTTAGTGCCTTCCAAGGTTCTGTATAGATAGCTAGGGTCTGGAGTATAAAGGTTTTGTGTGTCTACCTCTGGTAAGCCCTCCGGAGACAACACTCCGCCACTAGAGACACCTAGGGGTTTAAAGGCTTATTGCATATGCTAAATGCAATCGACGATGCCTGCGACAGTGAGTTCGGATTTTATTTCTATTTTATTTTTGCTCGAGGACTAGCAAATAATAAGTTGGGGGTATTTGATAGACACATTTTTGTGTCCGATTTGTCTCGATTATATATATTGTTAGGGCTCATTTTTGTACTTATTATGGTGTTTTATTTATTTGTAGGTATTTTTGGCCAATAAACATTTTTGGAAAAAATTGGCTCGAAAAGTTGTCGGAAAGCACCCGGAGGACACTTGCTATTCGGACCCCCGGTTTGGATAAGGGGCACCCCAGGACACCCCTTAAGGCAGCTACTAAAGGCACCCCTACTCTGGATAGGAGGCGCCCCTTTACCTTCACGATTTGAATTCTCATATTTGGCGGGAAACTGTTGCAAATGAAGAACAGATTTGGGTTTAGATTTTGGACGTGATTTTAAGAGATTCAATCACTACACTCGATTGGGTTGGACCTGTTTATCTTAAACAGAGATGGTATGACTGCTTGGATCGATTAAATTGGGCTAGGTATCGATCAGAAACAAAACAAGGAAGAAAACTATTTACGGAAACATGGAAAGATTTGGTCGATGTTTTGTTGGATTTTCTCAACTGTTGGATTTGGTATTAGTTGTAACGACACAACAGGATTTCTACGCGTGCTAGAATTGAGAGAAAATAGGAGTTGTCGACAAGTCAGGAAAGATATTCTCGGCATTGTTTGATTTATCTTTGGCAGTTACGTGCAATGGGAGAAGGTATAATCTTCATGGATTCGTATCTTCCATATTTGGGAAGTTCATAACCATCAAAAGACGTGTTAACTGAGGTGGCAGAGTTATTATCGTTACTTGGCAGAAAATAAAAAAAAGATAACTCTGTAACTTTTGGTGAAAGGCAGGGGAGATTTTATCGAGTATTTTTGGTCATGTTTCCTATATATAGGTTGAGAAGGAGTCATAACAGAATAATCGAGAGTTGGGGGAAGTTTAGAGAAGAACAGAGAACAAAATCAAGAGTTGCAGGAAATTGTTTCTGCTGGTGCACAAGGAAGAACACGAAGAACAAAAGGCCATTGAAGACAGTCGTTTCTGGGGTCTTAAAATCAGCGACAAAGCAACAGTATTTACAACAGTTTTCTGTAACAGTTCCATTGTAACAGTTGTTTTGCAACACCAATTCACTGTTGCAAACAGTCTGTGTTATTATTTTTCACTCTTTTAATCATCTTTTGAGCAACAAACACTTATTTTGAGATCATGATTAATATGAGGAGCTAAACCCCATTGCTGAGGCGATAGAGGAAGCTATTTTTCCAACAAAATGTGGTATGTTCTTTTTTATCTTTTTATTTGCAATAATTATATGATTATTTGCCTTGAACTATTATTGAATATGATTTTTATTTGAGTGATTGTGATCTATTTTGATGGAGTATGCTTAGTTTCAAGACTTTTGATGCTTCATACTTGGTATTTACAATTACTACTCTTGAAAATCTACTTGTTGCAATATTTTAGAATCAAATTAAACGAGAAAATTGCATAAATATAAGTATTGGTTTAATCACTTTGAACTTGGAAAATAGTGGAATCTTAGCCTCAGTGTTTCTTTTAGTATTGATATCATCTTTGATTGAGTTTGCTATAATTTTTAGTGAGTTTTCTATTTTAATATTATAATTTAAGTCTAATTAATATCCTTCACAAGTCTGAGAATCGAACCACTTTTACCACTATCTATAAATTACATCAGGTCCTATAAAATAAATTGGGTACCTCCCCCAACGCGATCGTATAATTTAAAATAGGTACCTATTCTTCATAGTATCATAAATTATAATGGTTTTATTTTTTATTTTGATGGTCGTATACATTAAAGGAATGACTCCTTAGCATGTATCAACCGTTGTAAGGGGTACACTTAAACAAGACATAATTTATACAAAAAGTACTTATTGCTATCGTTTTTGTCATTAACGATCATTATTGCTAATGAGATATTAACTCCATTTCTTATTCTCCATCATTTTTGGACTGCTTTGGTACTCTTTGGGCATTTTTCAACCTCATTTTTGATTTCTGCTGCTAATGGTTGCAATGCCAAATGATTGCTTAAATATGTATTATACTTCAGACAACTGTATAAAATAAACTGGGTACCACATTTATGAAGGCCACATTAAATTAATTGAGTATATTGCTCTATTACAGTTGTTGATGGTGGTTTTTAGCTTAGGGTTAAAATCGTAAAACCTTAGTCAGACAGTGACGTCACACTTGAGTAATAATGTCGCCACTAGCACATTTATTAAACCATTCAACATGTTTGCGTAAAATTACCGGGGTATCTTTTTTATATGCCATGCTCCACGGCAGAGCCCTCGGTACTTACTGGCATCATCTCTGCACATGCCAGCCGCGCATGCTATCCAAACGTGCCAATCACGCGTGCCACATATTTTAAACTAGGGTTTCGACATGCTAAACCCTAATAGCCATATCTCCGCGCCAAAGGCATGCCAACCATGCCAGCTGCACCACCGTGCCCGTATTAAGGATGTGGAATTCAAAAGGGTCCTCATCGACACAGGAGCGTCCTCCAATGTCGTTACCCTCAGGACGCTCAGAACAGACAGGGTGCGGCCAAGCGAAGTCGTGCTACAGTCCACTACGATGACCGATTTCGAAGACAACCAAACCAGCACGTATGGATACATTAACCTGAATTTATCAGTAGGACCGGTCCAGTCAAAGGTAAGGTTCGAAGTAATCGAAAAGAAGGCGGATTACCATATGATACTGGGAAGACCATGGCTCCACGACAACAAAATCATTCCTTCGACATATCACCAGTGCCTGAAAACCATGCTAAACGGAGAAGTCATCCGCATCTCTGCATCGTTAATTCCCTATGCGCCGATCTGTGGCATGGAGATGTTTGAGCCGAGGAAGAGCCAGCGGGGCGCATCCGACGGAACTCACCACACTCCACTGCCAAAGTTGGCTTCAATTGAAGAAAGCAATGGGCTTGCATCGTTTCACAGAGAAACCCGGTCTCACACCACCTCTTCGGAAGGGAAGCGCGCCAGTCTCCACCCGCCAAACCAGAGTTTGGCTCGCTCCCGTACCAAGAGAGAACGTGCTTTTATCATGAGTCATATGATGAAAAAGGGAAAACCGTATATCAGCTCCATTGTTAGAAATTAACAGGGGAGACTACCACACAGTCTCTCCGCCCAGCAGAATGCAAACACAGTAACGATCCGCAAGAGGAAGTACCGGATGCACCACGACAGCTACAGGACGGAACCAACTATACCATGGACAAACTTGAGGTTGTCAATAACGGGAGTGAGGAATCTCCGCAACCCGTCTCAATCGGCTCGACTCTATGCACAGACGAACACGCGAAGATGGTAGACCTTCTCAAAGAATATTAAGACGTATTCGCATGGACATACGAGGAAATGCCTGGCTTGGACGAGAAGCTGGTCACTCACCATCTACACATAATACCCGGATCCAAGCCGGTCAAACAAACCCCGAGATAGTTCAGGCACGATGTGGAAGAATAGATCAAGATGGAGATTCAAAATCTACTGGTTGCTGGTTTCATCAAACCAATTCACCATCCTACTTGGTTGGCCAACGTAGTTGCGGTAAAAAGAAGAACGGCCAAATCAGATGTTGTGTCGATTTTAGGGATATGAACAAATGTTTCCCTAAAGATGATTTTCCACTTCCTAACATTGACATGCTGGTAGACGCCACCGATGGACATGGTATGTTCTCTTTCATGGACGGGTACAGCGGCTACAATCAAATAAAGATGTACGAACACGACGCAAGTAAGACGGCTTTTCGAACTCCCGTCGGAAACTTTTACTATACTGTGATGCCCTTCGGTTTTAAAAATGCTGGCGCCAACTACCAACGCGCCATGACTACCATATTTCACGACATGATGCACAAGCAAGTCGAAGATTACGTAGATGACATAGTGGTTAAATCAAAAACTCGGGCGGCCCATGTGGAGATTCTGCAGCAGGTGTTTGAAAGGTGTCGCGAGTACAAACTGAAGATGAATCAATTGAAGTGTGCTTTTGGTGCCTCTTCGGGTAAGTTCCTAGATTTACAGGTAACCTCCGAGGGAATTAAAGTCGACCCGCTCAAAACCCAAGCCATCCTCACGATGCCACCACCGCGAACTTTGAAAGAACTCCAGAGTTTCATGGGTAAAATAAACTACATTAGCCGCTTTATACCGGGATTGGATCAACTTGTTGGTACGTTTACCTCCTTATTGAAGAAAGGAGAGAACTTTGTATGGACCACGCCACAACAGGAGGCGTTTCGGAAGATTCAGCAAATATTGTCTTCCCCAGCCATCATGAAGTCTTCCATACAAGGAAGACCGTTGTGCCTTTACACTGCTTTTAGTGACACTGCCGTCGGAGCTCTCCTCGCCCAAGAATATGACGAAGGGTTTGAACATTCCATATACTACTTCAGTCGAGCTTTAAGAGACGCCGAACTCAGATATCCCAAAGCAGAAAAGGCGTGCTTGGCCCTGATTCACTCCATCCAGAAATTCAGACATTACCTGCTTTCCAACAAAGTGGTGCTGATATCTAAGTCCGATCCTGTGAGGTTCCTCCTCTCAAAACCGGCCCTGATAGAATGCCAACCAAATGGCTTCTCCAAATGTCATAATTTGACATAACTTGCGCTTCACCGAGAGCTATCAAAGGGCAAGCAGTTACGGATTTGCTAGCAGCATTCCCGGGAGAGAGTACCACGACGCTACACGAGGACCTCCCTGGAGATTTTCCGGAAATATCTTTCATCAAAGAAGAAATGTGTCTACTATTTTTCGACCGCTCCGCCACCCCTAACAACGGTACCGGAGGAGCAAGTGTGGTTCTAGTATCCCCGTCCGGTGAAGTCTCCTCGCACTCCTTCAAGCTAGACTTCCCTTGTACCAACAATTCAGCAGAATATGAAGCCTTTCTCATCGGACTGTCATTAGCTAAACAAGCTGGAGCCACGCACCTGGAAATAAGAGGGGATCCTAATTACTCGTCAACCAGGTGAATGGAGTATACACACTGAAGGAAGTAGCATTGGCCCCGTATAGAGCCGAGGAACAAAAGCTACTAAATTACTTCGCCGACGCGACCATAATGCATGTTGGCCGCAGCGGCAAAAAACATGCTGATTGTCTAGCCACACTAGCATCAAAACTGCAATTCGAAGTTCTTGAGGAAACCCTGATAGTGAAGAGACGAACCGTGGCTTCAACATGGATTTCGCAACCCGAGGAGGCTGAAGCCGGCGTCTGGAGAACACCGATTATCCAAGAGCTTAACAGCTCGCTTTCCCAGGGAAAGGTCTGTCTCAAAACTTTACAAAATTTCTTCATGATCCGAGGAGTGTTGTACCATCGGAACCCAGGCGGTTCCTTGTCAAGATGCCTCGGAGAGGAAGATGCGCAACAACAACTCAACCGCGTCCATGGTGAAGTTTGAGGGCTAACACTAGTGGTAACACTCTATCGCCGTTTGCAACGCCTTGGCTACTACTGGCCAGAAATGGAGGCTCGATCTCGGTTGCTTCAAAGAACCTGTTCCAATTGTCAAGCACCGCCGCATCAATTGGAAGTCTTCAATACTGTCCACGCCGGAGACTGGAAGGAGCCATACATCAGTTACCTTCGCGAAGGCGTACTCCCCACCAACAAGAAGGACGCAGCCAAGGTAAAACAAAAATCCAAGAGATTCATATTCCATGAAGGAATCTTATATCGTAAAATCTTTGGAGGAAGTTTGCCACGGTGTTTGAACGAGGCAGAAATCCCGATCATGCTGAAAGAAATGCACGAAGGCGAACATCAAGGAAAACAGAAGTTATTTCTTCAGATACGAGAAATACTACTGGCCAACCATGAAGGATGATGCAGCTGTTTTTGTTCAGATATGCCAAAAATGTCAAATCCACGGAAACCTTATCCATGTACCGTCGACTCCTCTGCACTCAATAAGCAGTCTGTGTCCCTTTTATAGCTGAGGACTCGACATCATTGGAAAGATCAACCCAACGTCTTCAAAACAGCACGAGTACATAATAACGACGACCGAGTATTTCACCAAATGGGTCGAAGCCATACCTTTACGAGGAACTACTGGAGCCACAATCGCGGCGTTCATCAAGGAGTACATCATCTGCCGATTTGGCGTGCCTAAACATATCATCACCGACAACGGCACTCATTTCACCAACAAGCAAGTACGGGAATTACTTGAAGAATATGGAATTAAGCAAGTTTTCTCCGTCATGTAATATCCCCAAGGAAACGGACAGGCTGAAAGCATTAACAAAACTTTTATCTGAATCCTCAGTCGGACAGTACACGATAATCCTCGGACATGGCACGAACAATTTCCAATGGCACTTTGGGCTTATCGGACATCACCAAGAAGTTTCATTCCCTACTCCATTGTCTACGGCTCAGACGCCATCCTCCCAGCAGAAGTTAAAATCCCATCAGCTAGGATTGCCAAAGCAAGCGGAGTTCGATGGAATGAAGCTGAAGCATTAAGTGCCAGGGTATCAGAGTTGGACACTGTGGATTCCAGAAGATCCATAGCGGAAGAACACACGCAAGCGTACAAAAATAGGGTTTCCAGAGCATATAACAAAGCCGTGAGGCCTCGGGTTTTTCAAGTGGGAGATTTGGTACTGAAAACTGCCAAACACATCCAGCAAGACGCGTCCGCACCAAAATTCTCCCCAAAATGGGAAGGGCCTTATATACTCACGAAAGCGTACAACAGAGGGTACTACAAGGTCATTAAAGAAGACGGAGGAAAACTGGAAGCGGTCATCAACGAAAAGTGGCTCAAGGAATACTACGCCTGACCGTCACCTCACACCTGGCCAGCAGCGCCACGAGCAGAATTTAGGCAAATCCGCCAACGCAAGAATCACGGATTCTCAAACGCTCTCGAAAAAGGTTAGACGGATCTTCCTGACCATCTTTTCATGACTCGCCGTTTCGATTTTGCCCTCGTCTGTCACCATCTTATGCTTACCTCGCAAGAATTCCCATGTTCCGTGCTAAGCAGGGGACTTAATATTGATGGTGGTTTTTAGCTTAGGGTTAAAATCGTAAAACCTTAGCCAGACAGTGATGAGGGCTCTGCCGTGGAGCATGGCATATAAAAAAGGTACCCCCGTAATTTTACGCATACATGTTGAATGGTTCAATAAATGTGTTAGTGGCGACATTATTACTCAAGTGTGACGTCACTGACTGGCATCATCTATGCACATGCCAGCCGCACATGCTAGACAAACGTGCCAATCACGCGTGCCACATATTTTAAACTAGGGTTTCGACACGCTAGACCCTAATAGCCATATCTCCGCGCCAAAGGCATGCCAACCATGCCAGCCGCATCACCGTGTCAATGGCATGCCAACCATGCCAGCCGCACCACCGTGCCAATGGCATGTCATGCCAGCCATATCTCCGTGCCAAACGCATGCCAATCATGCCAGCCGCACCACCGTGCCAATGGCATGCCATGCCAGCCACATCTCCGCGCCAAAGGCATACCAACCATGCCAGCCGCACCACCGTGCCAACGACATGCCATGCCAGCCACATCTCCGCGCCAAAGGAATTCCAACGATGACAGTCGCAC
>NC_039365.1:70949151-70953414 GCF_003573695.1 Papaver somniferum
GCCAGTCGCACCACCGTGCCAATGGCATGCCATGCCAGCCACATCTCCGCGCCAAAGGCATGCCAACCATGCCAGCCGCACCACCGTGCCAATGGCATGCCATGCCAGCCACATCTCCGCGCCAAAGTCATTCCAACCATGCCAGCCGCACCACCGTGCCAATGGCATGCCATGCCATGCCAGCCACATCTCCATGCCAAAGGCATACCAACCATGTCAGCCGCACCATAGTGCCAATGGCATGCCATGCCAGCCACACCTCCACACCAAAGCTATGCCGGCCATGCCTCCATGCCGCTGGCAGCCAAACAAAGGGTTGCAACAATCAACGGCCACCCTTCCTTCTGAGATGCAAATCTCAGCCGTCCAAGTTCGCCACCAAACGCGTGGAAACTTTTGGCCCAATGCCAAGCCCTAATTTTGGCCACGCCTAAACTATGCCAAAACCCTAATTTTGGCCGCGCCTAAAACTATGCCAAAATCCTAGCTTGGCCGCACCTAAACCATGCCAAAGCCACGCCATCCATGCCTCCATGTCGCTGGCTGCCAAACGAAGGGTTGCAACAATCAACGACCACCCTTCCTTCTGAGATGCAAATCTCAGCCGTCCAAGTTCGCCACCGAACGCGTGGCAACTTTTGTCCCAATGCCAAGCCCTAATTTTGGTCACGCCTAAACTTTGCCAAAACCCAAATTTTGGCCGCGCCTAAAACTATGCCAAAATCCTAGCTTAGCCGCGCCTAAACCATGCCAAAGCCACGCCGGCCATGCCCTCATTCCGCTGGATGCCAAATGGAGGGTTGCAACAATCAACGACTACCCTTCCCTCTGAGATGCAAATCTCAGTCATACAAACTTGCCACCAAATGACTTGTGGCAATCTCTCGGCTACGGTGCCAACTCTTTTCCACGGTGCCAAAACCCTAATTTGGCCACGGTGTCAAAGCCCTAATTTGGCCACGCCAAATCCATTCCGGCTATGCCTCCATACTGATGGCTGCCAAACGGAAGGTTGCAACAATCAACGACTATCCTTCCTTTTAAGATGCAAATCTCAGCCGTACAAGCTCGCTACTAAACCAAACGACTTGTGGCAACCTTTGGCTACGCTGCCAACTCTTTGGCCATGGCGCACACTTAGCCATGCCAATTATATGGTCACGACACCAAACCTTAATTAACCACACCAAGAGCATGTGCAAGCCATGCCATCACCGTGGCCACGTCACTGGCTACCAACGGAAGGTAACCACAATCAACGGCTAACCTTCCTCTCAAGAAGCAAAATCTCGACTGTCGAAGGTCACCACCGAGCCGTCAAGCCTCCCAAGCTCAACTTGACAAACAATAGCAACATGCTACACAAAACACTCGAGACATCAAAACATGTCACAAACTGAGGGATGATCATCAGGGTATTGGTCTGGCGGTTTACAGCATGCGGCGTACACTACGCCCGTTACAAGAAAGTGTCATAAGAGTGAAGAGGTTAGTAAATACAAGAAGTAATGATGAAACGTTTCCTTCATTATGGAAACATAAATTCCAGGCGTTACCCGTTACCGCTTTCTTCCATTTACTTAACCGTTTCCACTTCTTACGAGACCAGGGTACGTTTCGTTGCGACTTGTATAAATAGGTCTCACCTATTTCCACCAAAGGACAAGTTTTGGTCAGGAGAATACAACACTCATAAATCACTTGTTAGCTTTCCCATCTGTTATCTTTCCACTTTCTGATACAAGTCGTCAAATAACTACTCTTCCCGAATCAACTATTCTGGTCTCAACACTCTCTTCGCTTCCCTCCCTAGACCAACCCTTCTCCTTCACTTTGTGACCGAAGCAAGTCTGGAACGGACATTTCTTGGTTTAGGCCGGATTTGTACAAATTGATCTCTTGAATCAAAGTACTCCCTTGCAGTACGTTATTTAGGGTTTAGACTCGTTTCTCACCCACACACTCGAAATTACCAAAATCAGCAGAAACTGTTTTCGCCCTCAAACAACAGTATAAATTTAAATGGGTAACTGATTCACACAGTGGAATAAAACAATGCCAGTTATATGAAACTTGAGTTGGATAGTAATTATTGAACAAGTAGTGAAGTTTTGAATCTGTAACCTTCCCTTACTTACTTGTTACAAGAATGCATTCCAAGTCAATGTAAATAACAATGTCTTCTCTTTCTTTGATTTAAACTATGCATTTAACTCTTGATCATAGCTAATAAACGAATTATATATCTAGATTTTAAGATTCATTAAAACAAATTATGTTAACCTTTTTAAGTCGATATACTTCATAATTAATTACGAAAAATCAGATTTCATTTATGGCTCACTGAAGTCACTGTTAGGTTTTACGAATTTTCTCGACGACATATTGTAACCATGAAGTTCCTGTACAAATTAAGAACAAAATTACTATAGAAAAGAAGATAAAATTAACAGGTTATGAATTAATCAGAAAGCATAAGGTATCCAACACAACAAATATTACGTGCAAGTAAGACAATACATCTCACAAGGTTCAAGTACTCAACTCTTAACATGAAGAGCGGTTAATGCATTCATATACTACTCCAAAAAACATTAAATGATTTCTGAAACCAACAAATTTTCCCTAAGAAATTCAACAGATGTATATACTTGTTTGAGGGTGAAAACAGTTTCTGCTGGTTTCGGTAATTTCGTGTGATGTGGGTGAGAAATAAGTTTAAACCCTAAACAATGTACTGCAAGGGAGTACTTTAGGTTATAGAGATCAATATGTACAAGTCCGGCCTAAACCAATAAATGGTCATTCCAGACTTGCTTCGGTCACAAAGTGGAGGAGAAGGTTGGTTTTGGGGAGGTAAGCGAAGAGAGTGTTGAGACCAGAATAGTTGATTCTGGAAGAGTAGTTGTTTTGACTTGTATCAGAAAGCGTAAGCTAACAGATGGGAAAGCTAACAAGTTATTTCTAAGTGTTTTATGCTCCTGACCAAAACTTGTTGTTCGGTGGAAATAGGTAATGCCTATTTATACAAGTCGAAGTGAAACGTACTTTGGTCTCATTAAGAAATGGAAAACGGGTGAGTAAATGGGAGGAGGTGTTAATCGGTAACGCTTGGAATTGATGTTCCATAAAAGAAAGTGTTTCACCATTACTCCCTGTATTTACTAACCGCCTCATCCTTATGACACTTTCTTATAACGAGCGTAGTGTACGCCGTACGCTGTAAACCGCCAAACCAATACCCATTGAGCATCCCCCAGTTTGTGACATGTATTGAGTCTCGAGTGTTTTCGTGGAAAACATGTAGCATGTTGTTGTTGTCTGGAAAGTTGATATTGGGAGACTTGCCGGCTCGGTGGTGACCTTCAACTGTCGAGATTTTGCATCTTAAGAAGAAGGTAGCCGTTGATTATTGCAACCTTTCGTTTGGTATCCAGTGGCATGAAAGTATGATCAGTGTGGCTTTAATGTGGCCCAGTTTAGGAGCGGCCAAAAGTTAGGGGTTTGGCTTTGTTTAGGCGCGACCAAACTAGGGCCAAAGGTTGCCATGCGTTAGCTGGTAACCTTGGACGGCTAAGATCTGCATCTTAGATGAAAAAGTGGTCGTTGATTGTTGCAGGCCTTCGTTTTGGTAGCAGCATAGGGAAGGCCGGCATGGTATGGCGTGGCAAGGTGGTTGGAATGCCATTGGCACATGTGGCATGGCATGCCTTGGCACGGTTTGGCGTGGCCAAAACTAGGGTTTGGGGCTAAAGGTTACCATGCGTTGTTTGGCGACCTTGGACGGCTAGGATTTGCATCTAGGATGGAAGAGTGGTCGTTGATCGTCGCACGCCTTCTTTTTGGTAGCCGCATTGGGAAGGCCGGCATGGTATGGCGCGACAAGGTGGTTGGCATGCCATTGGCACATGTGGCATGGCATGCCTTGGCGTGGCCAAAACTAGGGTTTTGGGCCAAAGGTTACCATGCGTTGTTTGGCGACCTTGGACGGCTAGGATTTGCATCCAGGATGGAAGCGTGGTCGTTGATCGTCGCACGCCTTCGTTTTGGTAGCCGCATGGGGAAGGCCGGCATAATATGGCGCGACAAGGTAGTTGGCATGCCATTGGCACATGTGGCATGGCTTGCCTTGGCGCGGTTTGGCATAGCCAAAACTAGGGTTTTGGGCCAAAGGTTACCATGCGTTGTTTGGCGACCTTGGACGGTTAGGATTTGCATCCAGGATGGAAGGGTGGTCGTTGATCGTCGCACGCCTTCGTTTTG
>NC_039365.1:70953424-70984354 GCF_003573695.1 Papaver somniferum
ACGGCTAGGATTTGCATCTAGGATGGAAGGGTGGCCGTTGATCGTCGCACGCCTTCGTTTTGGTAGCCGCATTGGGAAGGCCGACATGGTGTGGCGCGGCAAGGTGGTTGGCATGTCATTGGCACATGTGGCATGGCATGCCTTGGCGCGGTTTGGCGTGGCCAAAACTAGGGTTTTGGGCCAAAGGTTACCATGCGTTGTTTGGCGACCTTGGACGGCTAGGATTTGCATCCAGGATGGAAGGGTGGTCGTTGATCGTCGCACGCCTTCGTTTTGGTAGCTGCATAGGGAAGGCCGGCATGGTGGGGCCAAGGCCAATGGCGCAAATGGCTTGGCATAGTGGAGCCAAGGGTTTGGTACGGACGGCTTCGCATGGTGGGGCTAAGGCAAGGTGCGGTTGGCTTGGCATGGTGGGGCCAAGGGTTTGGCATGCCATTGGCACATGGTGCAGCTAGCATGGTTGGCATGCCTTGGCGCGGAGATGTGGCTGGTATGGTTTTCCATTGGCACAATGGTGCGGCTGGCATGGTTGGCATGCCTTGGAGCGGAAGTGGCTGGCATGGTTTGCCATTGGCACAGTGGTGCGGCTGGCATGGTTGGCATGCCTTGGCGCGGAGATGTGGCTGGCATGGTTTTCCATTGGCACAGTGGTGCGGCTGGCATGGTTGACATTCCTTGGCGCGGTAGCATGAGAATTAGGGTTTGGCATAGATGATGTCGGTCAATGTTAAGGGTTCTGCCATGGAACATGACACATAAAAAAAAGGTACCCTGGTAATTCTTACGTAGGCATGCTGATCGATTCAATAAATGTGCTAATGGTCATAGTGACGTCATGTCAGTTGTACGGTTTTACGATTTTAACCCTAAGCTAAAAACCACCATCAACAATACTGTAGTTGAAAATTTTGGGTTCTGCCGACCAAAACATGTTTTCATACCCTAGTTTTCAGTTTCGCTAGCTGCCCAGTTACTCAATTAGCTACAGATAAAATATCAAAGAAAACCCCAAATTTCATCATGAAGAATTCTAGTTCTCAAATTGCGAACCTTAGCTTATCAATTGGCATACCATTGGTATTGATAACCCTAATATTGATATAAAATATAGTTGACCCATGATTCAATATCAACATCAATCCGAAATTAGATCATCAAATTCCATAAAAAAACTAGATTGATATAAACTGTAAACTGTGAAAAGTAATTTCAATTCATGGAAGCGATATTAGAAAAGTGTTTAATCAAATCATGCATCTAGTATAATCACACGACTCACCAGTTGATAAGAATTACATTAACTAGTTAAGTGAAAGCTTGATTATTCCAAGCATAATTAAGAGTTGAAGAACAACAAGAAAATAATCTCGAATATAACACCAGCAACCATCAACTTCAACAACAACTTCATGCACTCAAGTCTCTACAAAACTTCTTCATGCAAGATTTGATACAAGTTTACTTAACCGAACTCCAGAGAACTATACCCGACTCGACTAGGAAGGGTAAAATAGTAAGAAATCGGAATTAATAACTCGGCAGGTCAGACTGAGTCCAACACGCACACGGTTGTTAGCTTTTTAAAGAGTTGGACTGTCGGCGAACCTTTCCGTGAAAAACTCGATTTTCTTGAGGTTCGCTCATCTTTTAGACACCCCTTAACACAATACTTTGGATGGATTTAAAATGGGTACACCCCAATTAATTTGGGTATACCCCAATCTCGCCGGGAAAAATAAGGGTGTTGTTCCTTTTACTTTGATTTCTGCTGCTTAGTTTTTACTAAAAAAAAGAACTTTCTCAAATCAGCCGTACAACTGTTTTTGCATCCCTTTTTCTTCTCTGATAGAACAACAATCCAATCCCATTTCTTAATCAACTAGGGTTTTCTTCTCTCTCTTTTCCCCTTTTCATTGTTTTTTCTAAAGGTTTATCTTTCTTGATTAACACTGCATTGATTTTGTTTTTCTTTCGAGTACAGTTCATTTGATTTTTTCTTTATTTTTCTTTGATGGTTTTCTGTGATTACTTATTGGTGTTCTCATGTAATGGATTTGACTTTTCGGGTTTCCAAGCCTATTTTTAAATCCCTCTATTTGGGAAAAAAAAATGGGTTTTGAGATGGTAATAGGTATTGTTCAAAAATAATTGAATTGAATTGAATTATTAGATGATATGGAAGTTAGGGTAATGGGTGTAGGATTCTTAGAAATATTTGTCATCGAAAGCCGGTTCCGTCTGCGATCGGCATTCGATTCATATTCTGTCGCATCCGAGGCATTTTCTGAGCAGCGTCGTTTGATTCCAATTGGGGTTGAACGACGTTTTTGATTAGTGTTTTTGGAAAATTTTAATCAATATTTTTTTCCTGAGAGCTTTTTGAATTACTAACTACAATGACTTCTGCAAATGAATTTTTAGTTCCAGATAGTTTGTTGTCTTGGGAAACAGATCATGTTGAAGCTGAACCTGTTGAAAAGGATCCAACCAATCGATATGTCCGGGTATAGATCTTATCATTTGTATTAGAATTTTAATGCATTTGTTGATTCGTAATTATGTGGTAAATTGAAGATTTTGCTTATTACCTTTGTTAGCCTGTTGTATTTTACATTCGATTAGTGCATTTTTGTGTTAAATGTAAATTATGCTGAAAATTCCTCAAAATTTGATTTCAAAGAACTGTTATCGAGTTAATGTTATTGGTTGATGTTGTAGGATAACTTCTGCATTTTGTTTTCATAATTTATGTGTAAAATATTTGGGATGTGATCATTGGTGTATCTTAATAAATATTTTGTTTTCATAATTTATTGGAAATGGGATAACATAGTCCAGGATAGTGTATCTTAATTTGATTTATGATAATCTTGATATTGATCAGTTTTAGTGTTGTTTGTCTAAAATTCTATCCAGTCTTAGATTAACTCAATTTGTGTTTGTCTGACACTCAATCCAACAGTGGATTAACCTTGAGATTGATCATTTTTAACTCAACTTGCGCAAGTGTATCAGATATCGAGGTAAACTAGTAGGAGTAAATGCCAAAATAGTCTTAAAAATATTTAGACCGTGAAGTTTAAATATTGTTTCTATTCATGTTGCTATCGTATTATTCGTCTTTTGAAGAATCATTCATATTATCTGTTTCTTTATCAGTTTGATGAAATATTGAGCAGAGGAGCATCCAAGACTGTGTATCCTTTGAAAGAATTGGGTTTCAGTGGATTGAAATCATTTGCAAAAACAACATTTTTGGGATATATATTTTTATTTCTCATTCTTAATTTTCAAATTTTCAAAGAAAGTATTACTTGCTTAACTTGGATACTTCATGGTATATTTTGGTTCCTTAATGTTGATTTTTAAGATATAAGGCATTTGACGAAGTTGATGGATTAGAAGTAGCTTGGAACCAAGTGAGAGTTGATGATATGTTGAAATCACCAGATGAATTACGAAGATTATACTCTGAAGTACATCTTTTGAAGACTTTGAAACATGAAAATATTGTTAAGTTCTATAACTCATGGGTAGATCATAAGAAAAAAAATATCAACATAATTACTGAGTTGTTTACTTCTGGAAATTTGAGGCAGTAAGTTATATTTTCTGTTAATGCTTGCATTGTCTTTTGGTGTAATTTAATTTTGCTTATTCTCCGTGGCAAACTTGTGATATTAAATGTTTTTTACTGAATAGATATCGACAGAAGCACAAAAATGTTGATATGAAGGCTATTAAGAATTGGGCAAGAAAAATTCTCCAAGGTCTGAATTATCTCCATACACATGACCCTCCGATTATTCATAGAGACTTGAAATGCGATAACATTTTTGTTAACGGAAACCATGGGGAAGTTAAAATTGGGGATCTCGGGTTGGCGACTATTATGCTAAAGCCCACTGCTCAAAGCATCCTTGGTAACAACTCAAGTTTCTTAAATTTGAAATACAGCATGAATTTCTTAATAGCTTTGCTTTTTCCTCTTAATAGAACCTTTTTTCTTCTTTAACACACACAATTGCTTCTTTCGTTATTTTATTTTTTAGGTACTCCTGAGTTTATGGCACCGGAGTTTTATGATGAGGAACACAATGAATTAGTCGACATATATTCATTTGGTATGTGTATCTTAGAGATGGTTACTGTCGAGTATCCATACAATGAGTGTACTACTACAGCCCAAATCTTCAAAAAGGTTACCAAGGTAAATTGTTTGTCTTTAGCTTGATGTTGATAATATTATTTGCGACACTAATCTATTTTTTGCTGATTTTTGTTATTGCATTTGCAGGGAATTAAGCCAGCATCCCTTGGAAAAGTGAATGATCCACAGGTTAAAGAGTTCATACTGAGGTGTCTCGCTCCAGCTTCCATTAGATTACCTGCAAAGGAGTTGTTAAAAGATCCGTTCCTCCAAGTTCATAATCTTAAGGAGCACACTCGTGATCCTGTACAATTACCTAATCCTCCTTCTAAACCATCCAATTTTCACAGGTCAGGATTATTTTCCATGGACATAGACTCTGATTACAAGCAAATTCCAATTAGCGCGAAAAATAGCAATGAAAATTTTCAGCTTCCAGGTTTGGAATTTAAAAGGACAAATAAAGAAAATGAGTTTAGATTAAAAGGGGGGAAAATGATGCTGATAATTCGATCGAATTTACTTTGCGCATTGCCGACCCATTCGGTAAGAGTGATTTGATGTTTTATTTATGTGTTTTACTTTATGTAATAGCATGTCCTGAATCTTATGTATATTTTATGAACAGGTAGAGCGCGAACCATTGATTTTGTCTTTTTCCTGGATAGTGATACAGTGCGCTCCATTGCTAGTGAGATGGTAGAAAACCTCAAGTTATCATATCAAGATGTGGCATTTATTGCTGAGTTTATTGATTTCTTGATAATGAAGCTTGTACCTAGTTGGAAACCATCAATTAGCTATTCTTCTGTGGAATCCCGTACGAAAATTCTTCTCTATTCTTCCGAAGTGATCGAATGTCATCAGTTGTTGATAGTTTATATCTGTTGGGCATGGGAAGCCGTGAAGAAACTAGCGCCCAAGCTGACAGAGGTGCCTCTAACGGAAAAGTTGATGTTCAAGTTGATTCTCATTCTGGTTTGGTTCATGGAGAAGAACGTGACTCTCAATCATCGCTTCTTTCAGAGGTATCAGCTGAATATTTGATTCCAAATGGCTTGCACAACAATGACAACAGAGCAACGGGTTGTTGTGATGCTGGTGATGTTGGTTGTTATTTTTCAGATGGATGTGTCACCGAGATGGATGTTGCGGTTAATGATTCACGAGGACTTCCAAATGTTTCGAATTGTTCAAACATGGATGGAGATATCGAACTTAAATCAGAGCTAGAAGCAATCGAATCACAGTACCAGCAGTGGTTTCAAGAACTCGCTCATTTGAAGGAAAAGACACTAGAGGATGCAAAACAAAAGTGGCTCACAAAAAAGAATCTATTGAATCTTTGATTGTTGGATTTGATGAATAAGAGGTTTTCTATTGAACAGGTTACTGTTTATTTGATTGTCCCTTGCCCCTTGGAATGTTTTGTATTTGGTAAAACAATTGACACATACAATTGAAAGATGATTGTCTGGTTCTCGGGATCTCTGGTCTGCATTAAAACGTATTTTTACCTTTATCATACCTTGATTGTCCACCATTACGATGGCCACAATCCTTGATCATTGATCAAGAAATTGTCTTTTGAAAAACGAAGAATACTATATGTAAAAAGAGGATATCCCTCCCTAAGTTTAGTCTGTATGTTGAATTACTTTATAAAGGCGTTCAAGAAAACGATGAACTTTGCCTCAGTAAAGCCTTGGTAGAAGTTTTAATGGTAGACAAAGGCATCTGGAAATATTATCCCCTTGTGTCGTGCGTAGGGCTCATTTGGGAAAAATAAAAAAGAAATCATTAATTTTTGGTGGTAAAAGTAGGAGTTCGGATGATCTTTATCTGGAAACCTGTGTAATACCTTAGGAATCGTATGCTAAGTTGCTAACTTGTTTGATACAATACCGGTGCGTCAATCATTGCTGAGATCGCGAAAAGACATAGCAACACAGGTTACCTACGAGTATATTTTTTGTAACTGGGTTATTCAAGTTCAATAAAGTATGTTTTACTTCAGAAATTATTTACAAATAAGTCTCGAGCACAAGTAGGTGGGTGCTGTAGCTGAGTTGCTTGATATCCTTACTCATTGTCAACTCTGATGACGACAGACAAACACTATAAACAAAGAGACACCAGTCTCATGTTTCTCCTATATTTTTGAATGATAAAACGGCAAGCTTCACGGATGAGGTAATAACTTGGAACCTCATTTGACTTTCTTACCTTGTGCAATGCCTTCTGTGCATCCTGTCCAACACTCGACAACCAATGTAAGAAAGGTCAGGCACGACGGATGTTACATGCTGCAGTATCACTTTGAGCAAAACATTTTGGGGTCTATCCTCTTTGCAGTTACAATTTGAAACCAAAGAAATAGAAGATGAGTCGAATGGAGTCTATGGAATATTATCTTGATAAAGGCCATTTTTTTTAATATTCGTGGTCGTCGCCGTTGTTATTGCTTGCTTGATCTTAAACCAGGGAAGCTGTCACGGAGTATGGATGCACGTCTCTTTATTTCAGTTTCATTCATTATTCTCTTTACTGTTCTTTAATTACTTACTCTCTTCCCTCCATTCTCCCTCGCATTCTCTTACTCTATATAAGGATAGATGATTGTACATTTTCTGTGCACCCCCCCTCTTTCCATCACTTGTGCTCTTTCGTTGTGATTATATTCCAACGAAGATATGGGAACCAGTTAGCATAACAGACAATTAAGGGTTTTTAAGAGAGTACAATATGTAGCCAACTTTGACCTTTTCCATTCTATTCATTCCACTCAATTTTCAAACTTCGGTCGACTACTAGCAATGCAACCCCACCACATAGGAGGATACTGGTCAAATTTTCAATTTCCATCTTAAAGACTCTTAATTAGTACTGTGTTCCATAATTAAGTAAGACTCAAAACTTATCTTAAGAAGAATTTTATCATAATGAATAAATATAGCAATAAAAAGGACAATAAGGCGTGTACTCAATCTCTCTTTTCAATTGTCTAAGAAGTTTTGAGAAAGTCCATTTGAAATGAAATCTATGGCTAATTTCTTGTTGAGAAATCCCTTATCTTCTAATCTACACCAACACTGAAAAATTCCTACCAATTTCAATAACCATCTTAAATAAAACGTAGAGTTTTCAGTTTTCACCTAATCATGCATGCAACTTAAGGTTAAATGGAGAGAGCCTATAACAATATGCTGTTGTCAAGAGCTGTCGAAATACATATTACCACAACTTCTGGTTCTTTAATATAAACGGTTCTGCACATATATTGTCAGACCGTTGTTACATACCCTGATGAAATCTCAACTTGCTCTTCAAGATCATCACCAGCAGGGTAATCAAATTTGACTAGGATAATAACTTACTTGATACTTTCTTCAAACAGGTAAAAGAACAATAATAGTCTAAAAATAAGGTGAACATTGCACATCGGCATGAATACCAATTCAATCATTTTTTATGTAAGCATCAATTGAATCGAACTCCAATTGTCAAAAAGTACACAACTAAAAATTGTGGGTCTACCCAGTGAGGCTCATTTATGTTAAGGAATCCATATATCGGTGCTCTACACTAGAGATTAACTCGAATTGGTAAGAAGTACACAACTAGAAATTGTGGGTCTACCAAGTGAAGCTCATTTATGTTCATGAATCCATTCCTCCTTGGTGTCTACACTAGAGATTAACCCAATATCTTGATTTCTCATACTTGTTAAAAACTTGTTATTAAGGATGAGGAAGCAAGGGCTCTGACTGAAGTGGCCTAAAAGTCTAATCTGTCAGAAAGAGATCTCCTACCCTCGAGTCAAATCCACCACACTAATCACTTCCACATAACTTTCAAAAGATGTTCAACCAAAAATGAACGCGGGAGTTTGTCAACAATAGGTAAACCTATGAATCTTACACAACGATATTATCCTGCATCATGAAATATACCGCACCAAAGATATCCATAATGTTTTGCCAAATAAATACAATATCAGGCTTGATGCAGGATGATTGATGCGAAAATTTAGCAAACAAAAGAGATCAAGCTGAAGGATCTGAGACTCACTCGATCACTACCTATGCCAACCAAGATAATGGTCATGAAGTTCTACATCCACGAAGTAACAATCTTAGACCACCCCAATATAGAGGCTTACTACACTTCGACTCGATAAACATAACACCAGCATGAACACAAAGTAATCTATTTGTCAAGTTCGGTTAAAGGTCACGATTTAATTCAGAAAACAGATAACTGGCATAAACATGAACTGCATTAAGATTAAATTACGACATCATCAGAGGTGAAGTTTATCCACAAAGAACACAAAACACAACTTTCAGACACATGAATGAACTAAGAAGCACAATCACAGAGTCTTCCAATTAATGACGATTTTCTGTACAAACGTGAACATGGGGATGCATACATACATATATACATACAATTCATACATAACCAATGAGGCACACAAACTAGAGATGGTGCAAGGGATTTACCAATTTTCGTTTACGATTTTTGACTTTTCCAGTATGAACTTCCCTTCTTTGTACTTCTGTGATTCTTCATAAGCTCGTTCATACTTCCAACCCAACACCTGACGGCAATCACAGCAGTAGACATCAGCAACTGTATGAAGCCCAGTCATCAAATTCCTATCTTCTTTGGGTCCCACCACTATGTTCATCGCATGAGAGAATAAAAATGCTCGTCCATGTCTCCCCTAAGGATAAAATTCAAAAATAGTTGGATATTGATTCAAGGATTTCATAAATAATTCATCTAACCGTTACCGAGTAAAGATGGCCACGAAATAAACAAGACAAAGAACAAACTATTACTACCCTTTAAACAAGTTCATGTCCATCAATTTGTAGCAAAAAATGAAAATGCCCATAAAAGATTAAACTAAAGTACTAAACCTAAATCTCCTCTGTATAAAAAACCTCTTCTCAAATATTTTTTACAATCCGACGTCTAATTCTGCAACTAGCTTCTACGCACTTCATGATTTTGAAACTTTAATACCATTGAAGTATCTACTCTACGAAACAAAGGTTACTTAGAAAACAGGTTCGCTTCATTTGGTATGAAATGAGACAACCCAAACAATCTAAACAAAAAGAATTTGTTTTCACTGTTGAAGTAAGATTATGACCACTTTTTTCAATCAGTAAATCTTGACAATAGTTTCCGGACATAACTCTGAATGTATGCGCTGGTATTAAGCTTGCTTGAAGCACATCCCAAGTTCCAGTTTCCCTAATAGCAGTCAAACCAGACCAAGTTCTAGTTTTTTTCTTAAAAGATGATTACTTTTTCATTCTATTAAGCCTGCCCATCAAAATCTACAAAGTAAACTATATACAAGCAAGAATTGAAACAGGAATCCCAACCCATTATCAAATTCAAGATAAAATCATCAAGAAGATAATATGCAGTGCCTGAGTTAAAAGGTTTACCTGAAAAGCTTTAGACATTACATCATCATGATAAGCAACGTGATTTCTGCAATTACAACAACTATACAACCTAGGTCCAGATAATTCTGCCATCAATCCAGAATCAATCTTAACATTAACTTACTCCTTCCTTTTAACTGATCAAAACAAACAAACATCAAGAAAACCCTTAGATTATTAGGAAATTCAAAATTGCCGATAAAACCCCAAGTTTCAGAGAAAGTATACCTAGACAAACCCTTTTATAATTTGCCTCTATTTACAAGCTGAAAACCCACTAAAACCCTTGAACACTTCTTCAAGAGAATTTCTGTTAACAAAAATGGAAAATTAACAACACAGTACAATAAGTAGAATAAGATTGAGTAAAGATCCTAAATTAGATAGTAATAAAGAAGCATTAATAAGATTGACAAAGATAGGTTTTAATGAATATAAGAGTAAACAACAAAACAAATAGAAATCATTAATTTATTAGAAATAAATTTAAAATTTTAAGATAAGATTTGGGGTAAAGAATCAATCCGATACACTAAAGCAAAAATGAATTAGGATCCAAAATTAATTGAAACCCAACAATGAATTAGAAGTTAAAGAGAGATGTAAAGAGAAGGAGAAGGGCTTATTCCGACTAACCTCAACAATGAGTGACAATTCAATAGCTATGTGTTAAGTCAGTCAGTGAGGTTTGTTATAAATTTCTGAAGAACCAATTTTGATAAACTCAACATGATTTCATTTCAACCGTATGATTCAGTTGGATTTGCTGAATTTAAAGAAAGTTAGGTAAGATGCTTTTTTTTTTAATGTGACTCATTTTTCTAGCAACGGTGCCGACTACCGACAATAATCGAAGTATACAGGTATAATAAGAATCCTATTAGTGGGCCTGCATCCATTTGGGTCTTGGGGACTTCATAGATTCTAGAATCCTAAATAGGTGTCAAAAGTCAAATTTGCCCTTTAATTATTTTTTCTATTACCTAAAATCAAAATTAATTCAAAACTCAAAAACCAAAATTAATTCACTGACCCCATTTCTTTTTCTCAAAAATGATTCTCAAGATGACCAGATCAGGATGATTTGAATTGAATCCACAATCAACTGGTTATGATTCTAATTTCGATGAAGGTATTGGACCACAAACTGAAGATTCGGTGTATGAATCTATTCAAACACCAGTAAATCTCTGAATGTTAAGAATTGAAAAATCCCACCATTTATTTTACCTTTAGATTGGTTTAATAGGTAAGATTGATGAATTTAGGATTTAGAAAATCTGCTTCTGGGTTGATTACGGCTAGAAGGTTTTGGATAAAATTAAAAAAAATTATTTTGATTCGGCTACGAATCCCTAAACGTGATACTAGTTTCCATGTCGTATGTTATTATAACGGTTAGGCTTTGCAGTTTTTCTAGCAGTAAAGGCCCAACTCGGTAGGGACTTTCCTAGCCGTTAGTGGTTCTGTATTTGCAAAAAACTAGAAATTTTTCTTTTGATTCGGCTACGAATTCCTAATCGTGGTAGTAGTGTCCCAGCCATGAAAATTTTTTGCATCCATGTGTTCGTTTAACGGTTAGGTTTTGAAGTTTTTCTAGCCGTCAAAGCCCATCTCGGTTGAGACTTTCCTACCCGTTTGTGGTTTTGTATTTGTAAAAAACTAGAAATTTTCCTTGTGTTTATATAATTGTGTCATTTTTAGGCTCAGATAAAAAGGAAAAGGCATATATATTTTGTAACATTTTATTGAAACGGAAAGGCATACAAATTTCATAGTATAAACTTTAAAGAAAAGATTATTACATTGCAAATATGGTTCTTAATAATTGTGATCGAAATCAACATAAGTACTTTCTTCCAAGACATGATAGCAACCATGAAGTTCAAACTTCTTTTCATGGACATCCTCATAATCGGATTCGGCCATGTCCCACTGAAAAACAAAAAAATTATAAGTTAATATTATTCAAAATAATTTTTGATGGACGAATTATAGACAAACTTAGTCTTTGAGCACGTGGGATATTGGGATTGTTTTCCTTTATTGCTTCCATTTCCTCTTTGAAAGCTTCTAATTGTGGAAAGAGATTCTCGAATCTTTTCTTAACGAGCTTCATCAATCTTCCACTATGATTTCCGTTTAACGCCAGAAAAACAATACACACACGGTTCCAAAAAGAATCGGAGGTTTCATCGATGTAAATATTTATATCTTCGTGATGCTTTACTGGCTCTAACAATCGCAATATCCTCCTCGGTAGTATAGAGAGTAACCATGTTTCTACTTTTTTGTTGGAGAAATTGGAGAGTTTGAAGAAATTTAAGAGTTTTTGCACTTTTACTTTATTGGGGAAGGGTCTTTTATAGGAAAAAATGACACGACAGCTAGTTTGTTGAAGAAAAAAAATAGTCGTTCCTCGAAAAACTCAATACAATTAATCAATACAATCTCAGGTTTACGACTGGGATTTATAGAAGAGACCAGGCCGTAAGTACAAACGGATGGGTTATAACCTTTACTAAGCCGTAAATCTGAACTTTACAAGTCAATTCAAATGCAATCCCAGATTTATGTCCAGAATCTAGAAAGGAGACCAGGTCGTATAAGAACCTACGGCTGATTTGTGGTGTAGATACAGCCGTAACTATGAATTTTCCCAGTGGATTCATACAGGTCCCGGACGTAAGTTTACCTGCAATACATGTCTTTGTTAGAGCATTGCTCGGTCGAACTCGCATGTGTTGTTATCTCAAGCATGTTTGTCAATGTAGTGATCAAAACTATAAGTCTTGATTTCTAGCCTATTTATAGATGTCTCGGACTAGGACATAGATTGTGTAGTTGAGCTTTAGACTTCACGACGTTCATCATTTGAAGACGAAAAACTACTAAGGGGAGTCTGTGGAACTTCATCGACAAAACGTATGTGGAGACTGAAACTTATCTATCACTTAAAAAGTCTATTTCTACTATATATCCTATATTGAGACATAAGTCGTGTTACGATATAGTTTTCTATTATACACATTTGAGATTTCGAGCCGAGTTTAACTCGCTTATATATTTCTCAGAATATGTGTTGGCAAGCTTTCGCTTCGGCCAAGTTCATCTTACATTCGTGACGACAGTCCGAATAAGATCATATGAAAATTGCCGAGTAACATCCCACATGGTTTGTGTGATAAAATCATTTGGTGAAGTCTTGGAATGTTTCATTATGATAATTTCGATAACTTGAAAATTTCTTTGATGAAAAATAGTTTGTGAATAAAAACTATATAACATCCTCTAACAAAGTTTCAATGATTGAAATAAAGAGTTTAGAATCCTGTAACCATGTTTGGATATAAACATAGTGTGTTAATCACATTATTGTGCAAGTCCAAAACCGGGAACCTGAAGTATGTGTATCCGTACGCGTATTGGTGGTTGTTGATGTCTGGGAAAGTATGCTTACCCGTATGCATACCGGCGGAAAGTTCACGTCCGTGAAAATATGCTGGAGTTTAGAAGTTTAAGTAGTATGTGCATCCGTACGCGTACTGGCGTAACCAAACTCAAGTCCGGCTACTCAAGTATGCGTACACGTTTGCGTACTTGAGTGGGTTACTTTCTAAAGTCGGTTGTGTTCATGAACTTAAACATTTATATTATAAGAAATGCAATCTTTGCAAACCGTGGCTATAATGTTCATGAATTGATTCGAGTGAATCAAACCGATTTTGTTTCGATTGTGTTCTTGTATACTTCTGTGAGAATATAGCAACGACTCTTTAACTAGTTTCATTTGAGTCATTTTAAATAGTTATGGTTAAGATGAATATGGTTGATATGAGAGTTATCATATGGCTAACTTCGGTTAACTATTGTTGAGCCAACATGGTGTACACGTTTGGGTACGGTTCATAAACCTAAATGAGGGTACATTTCATTTGTGTGTAACAAGCTAAGTTCGATATAACGGTTGAAAGATATTATCTTGGTTGAATCAGTTTTTTCATCTAACGGTGAATATTAAATGCTTTGTTACCAAGGTAAACCCTGATTTAAAAACTATATAAAGGAGAACTCTAGCAACTGGGAAACCCAATCCCCACACCTCATGTGTGTTACTAGTTGCATAAACTAGAGTCGATTCTCCTTTAACCTTAGGTTTTCCTAAACCTTGTAGGTTAACGACTTGAAAGACTTCATTGGGATGGTGAAGCCAGACCCAACTATTTCTCTTGTAGTTGTGTGTTCTGATTTTGCCTGATTCTATGGTTTGAGTACTATCTTCTCTAAGATTTTCTCGAGATTAATTTCTCCGATGGACAAGATAAAACGTGATCACAAACATCTTCGTCTCATCATTTGTGATTACAAAATATCTAGTTTCGCCATCATACAATTTAGATTATTGTGAGATTGATAATACTGAGTTGTTCTTCGGGAATATATGTCTGGTTTATCAATTGGTTTCTGTTCACCTTGATTTATCAAAAGACGGAACAAAAACTCTTGCGTATCTCTGTGGGAGACAGATTTATTCAATCCTATAGACTTTTCTGTGTGAGACGGATTTGTTTATCAAGTCTTCGACTTTGGTTCATAGCAACTCTTAGTTGTGGGTGAGATCAGCTAAGGGAATCAAGTGCGTAGTATCCTGCTTGGATCAGAGACTTAAGGAGCGCAACTGTACCTTGAATCAGTGTGAGATTGATTAGGGTTCAACTACAGTCCAGTCCGAAGTTCATTGGTAGTAGGCTAGTATTTTTAGCGACTTAATACATTGTGGTGTTCAATCTAGACTAGGTCCCGGGGGTTTTCTGCATTTGCGATTTCCTCGTTAATAAAATTCTGGTGTCTGTGTTGTTTCTTTTCCGCATTATATTTTGTTATATAATTAAAATATCACAGGTTGTGTGTTGTATCGATCAATTAGGAAATCCAACCTTTGGTTGTTGATTGAGATTGATTTATCCTTGAACATTGGTCTTTGGTACCGTTCAAGTTTACTCTTATATTCAGTCGGTCTCGCAGATTTCTATTTGCTGATTGCGGATTGAGTTAAGAGTTAGAGATATTAAACTCTTTGATATACCTTACTCTAGATTGAGTCTGACTATCTAGTTGACTCTCTAAAAAGTGTATTGGAGTATGTCCTCTCAGATTGCCAAACGAATTGTTGGGTGTGGTTGTTAGATCCCCGCATTTTCAATTGGTATCAGAGCAGGAAAACATATTAAAAACCTTATAAACAAGTTTGTGAAATCGTGAATCGCAACACGAATCGATTTTCATTTTTATGAATCGAATCACGTATTGAAGATTCATTGTCGATTTTTATATGACTTGAGAAAAAAATTACACATATATAAATACACACATAAAAACAAATAACATACATATATATACGCTTCATTGATAAACGTTTAAGTGTCACAGACTCAAAAGTGATATAGAATCTATGATTAAGTGTACAACTATCCCCAAAAAGTATGCTTCATGTGCCGAACTAACCCAAAATATCTGCAAAATATGAAGCCTTAACCAAAATATACGCAAAATATATATGCCGATAACTATAAGCGTATATCTACTTATATGTAGATAAGTACCCAAGAAAATATAAAATATGTTCTCATGTCATGATAAAGTTATTGATCTCCCACATCATAACCATCATCAGAAAACCATTCATTGTCACTTTCTGCTTCTATTTCAGCTTCACTCATTTCTTCCACATAAGCCTCTTCCTCTATTTCATCCTCTTCAACTTCTTCTATCTCATTCTCCTCTACAAGTATGGCTTCTTTTCCCTTATTGTTCCCTTTACCTTGTGCAAGCTTCATGGTACTAAGGTTTCTCGGTCCTACAACAAACAAGTATCATAATTAATTTCCAAAAGTTTAAAGGATTTGTCAAAGAAAAAAATCCTACTTACTGTCTAGCTTTACCGGACCAACACCATGTTAAATATAAATATAAAGAAGAAAGGTTACTGCAACACTTCATGCTAGTCTTTGACACAAAAGAAACCCTTTGCATACCTCTTTTCCGTTTCTTTTTATTTGCTTGAGCTTCGGTGATTTGAAAACAATCATGCATATCCATCCATGTAGGATTTGTTTGCAAAGAAGCATTATCTTTCTCAGTGATCCACTCATCATCTGATTCCATGTCTGACGAGCATATCGGATCATAAGAATCTCCTCGTTCCTTAATCTTTGAGAACCTTTCATCTAGTTGGAGATTGTACTTGACATAAACAAGTGCATTCAGTCGTTGTTGCGACAATCGGTTCCTTCTCTTCGTATGTACCTGCTCGAAAATGCTCCAATTTCTTTCACATCCAGAAGTACTACATGTGGCACTTAGAATGCGAACAACAACTCTTTTGAGCTCGGGAGCAGGATCTCCATATGAATTTCACCATAAAGCTTTAAGAAAAAAAAGTAAGTACTTAAATATCATTCATAGATTGAAGCAATCAGGTGGTACTAAAATTTAACATGGCACTAAATCAAATACAAATATTTATGTTACGTAACTTAAATACTAGTAAGTAGCAAGTACCTGGATGTTTTCTTTCTCTGGTCTCCTTAGCCATCTCATGACCAAACATCCCCCAGCACTAGTAAATAAATCTATTTGTTTGTCAATTATTCGCCTTTCCGCTGCCGATGGGCACATTCTTTTGATGGCATCATAAAGTCCAAGTTTGACATCAATATTAGGAGCAAAGTCTATCGCATATTGGTATCTACATAAAACAAGAAATGAATCACTTAGTGTTAGAGAAACAATATCGTTCCAGAAGTATATGCTAATGAAGTCTTTTTCTTGCACACTGTCCATAGCTAATTTAAATGCATGGGACATGTCAAAAACTAACAATGCATAAACTGTAGCAAAAGATTACGTACCGAGGATTAAGAAAGTATCCAGCTGCATGAAGAGGTCCATGGAGTTGTGTGTTCCATCTCAAATTAATAATTTTCATGTAAGCCTCATACCTGCGTTTCACGTTCTTGAAATTGGCCTGAATTTGTTCTTTTGCCTTGTCAATAGCCTTATAAATGTATCCCATTGCCGGTTTGTCATCTCCATCCACAAGTCTCAATACTTTTAACTATCGGAATAACACTTTTCAGGCAACTAATAATCGAAGGCCAAAAAAATTTATCACTCAAAATGATACTCTGCACCTTGATCCCATCTTGTTCCTTTGCATGCTTACTTTTTGACCAAGCATCCGAAGTAAACATTTTTCTAAGTGCGGTTTTAAAAACATGAAATCTTTTCAAGTTTAAGTAGTTCGTAGCAAATCGCGTTTCCCCTTCCCTAGTAAGATCCCTGCCATTAGTATGTTCTCATTAAATTTACGACCCAAGAACGCCTATAAATATAGACCGACACAAATCTAGCCTTATCAACAGTATCAAGGTGCATGGGCAAATTTCCAATATCTTCAAGCATAAGATTTATGCAGTGTGCTTCACATGGAGACCAATACAAGTTCTTCCTCTTAGCCATCAACAATTCACCTGCTTTCACATATGCCAGTGCACCATCAGTAATGACTTGCAGAACATTCTCTTCTCCGATTTCCTCAACAAGACCATCAAGCAATGCAAATAAATTCTCCGCATTATGTTGTATGTCGGATGTATCAATTGATTTCAGGAAATACGTACCACTAGGACTATTCACCAAGAAGTTCGTAATAGACCTTTTTTTTTATCCGTCCATCCATCGGAATCAAAGCAAAACCTGTTTTTTTTCACTCTTGCTTGAATAATTCCAATGTACCTTGAATATATTCCAATTTCTTCTGCAAATTTGTGACCCTAACCTCATGCATGGAAGGGGGCTCCAACCCTTTTCTAAACTCTCCAACCACATTTAACATTCTATTGAAATACTTGTTGTTAACTACATTAAATTGCACGGCATTCGCATAAAAAACATCACATATAGCCTTACAAGCATCATCCCTCTTAGGCTTCTTGAAGTAGGTACTCAGTGTGTTAGGTGTCTTAGTTCCCTTTAGAGCATCTCTCATCAACTTCTATCTTGTCCCTAACTCATCTTCGTCGCCATTCTGATCACCCGATTCTTCACACTTCTCTTTATCATTCTCAAGCTTTTGAATTTAGGCAATAAATAACTGTTTTACTTCTGGAGTAACCTCCTTACAAATAGCCACATTATTCCTAGTTTGTGCAAGATGGTGTTTAATTCTATAAATACCTCCATGATATTTGTTACCACAATAATTGCAAGTTAAAAAAAAATTATTACCGGGGATTACTACCTTATAGTGTTCCCAAGTTGGATCAACTGGTTGCTTCGAACCACCAAAAGAAATCTTGGATTGTTTCTGCTTGGTACTCATATTGTGCAAGCTTGGAAGATGATAAGTGTCAAGGTGCACAGCTCACAACTGAACCTGCGGTTAAAGGAAAAAAATCCAGTTAACACAACATCAATAACATATGCATAAATTCAATGAATTACACAGGAATTAAATCGAAAAATTAATGAGAAAATTTGAAAACATATCTCCTACGTAATTAGATTGTCTTACCAAAAATCAATTCCAGGAAAACCTCTTTTATTAAGAAAATAAGAACCCAATTTTGAAAACAACTATGCCAAAAAAATCAACTAAGATCACCCAATTGCAAACAAAGATCACTAAATACATGATAATATGATATGATTTTAATCACTATACAACCTAAACTAAGCAATATAAATAACATTTTCCTTAATGATTCCACTTCCACCTGACTTACACGATTTCGATGATTGAATTCGTTGATTTCAGTGATTTAATTCGTTGATTTCATCATAACCCACTCAACTAACTCCACTAACTTGCATCTTTGATGGATTATTTTGGGGGATTTCTTTGGTTTTGCTACTAGAGTGGATTTTTTTGGAACCCTAGAAATGGGTTTTGGAAGGGAGGAAGAGAGACGAAGTAGACTGTAAGTCGCTGCATATTTCTAGACCCCCTTTTTGACCTTTAAACTTAATAAAAAATGGAAATATTCTCAAAATCGTAAATCGCATCTGTGAACCGAATCGACGGTTCAAAAAATGAATCGTAAGCGATTCGAGAAAAACGATTCATAAGTACGCTTTGAATCGTTTTTAATTTTTTTGACTCGAATCGGACGATCTTAATCGTAAATCGGACGATTTTAAAAACCATGCTTATAAGTCTGTGTTTGTAGCGATCTGATTATGGACGAGTCTATCTCTAATAACGTACCAGGTCAGAAATTACTGGATGTTTTTCAAATCTTGGATTCACCTGAGAGAACTGTCACATCTATGTCAATATCTAAACATTCTCTTAATGTAAAAACTGTTTATAACTGGGAAACACTCCTAGAAGAACAGTTGGATGAACTTTATGATGAAGGTGATTCAGATATTGATAGAGAGGTTGACGAGGAAGTCTCGGAGTATGTTAAGGTTTTGAATTCTTTTGAAAAGAAGAAGATGACAACTTCTCACGTCACACCTCTTCTGACTCCTCTCTGTCGAAAAAACAAGCAATTGAGAAGATGTTACGCATGTGCTTATGTTTCGAATCGCTCTAACGAATCGATCCTCAAGGATTCTGAGGAAAACCTACGTATGAAGTCACTTGAATGTGATAATCTTTATCAAAAGTAATTTTCGTTGGAAGAGAAACTTGTAGAATCTAAAGCAAGGATTAACTCTCAACAAGTTAGTTTTGATAACAGAGAAAGCGCTTTTCTCGCTCGAGAAAAACGTCTTGAGGCTGATTTAGCTGCTGCTCTTGATAAAATAAAGACGTTGGAATATGACTTCAAAAAGTTCAATACTAGTTAAAGCAAGTTAACCACTACGCTAGGAGCAAGTAAAAATCATCGTGATACACGAGGATTGGGCTATAAGGGAATAGATGCTCCAAGTATTAGCAAAGAGGTAAAATTTGTCAAGGCTAGTGATTCTTCTCAACAAAAAGTTTCCCTTGATGGCAAAAGTGAAATACCTTCACCGGGAATTAAGGTTAGAAAGAGCAAAGTATATCAACCTCCAAAGTCAGCACACACGGATTGAGGTAAGAACATTCCTTATATTTGCCATTATTGCGGAAATAAAGGTCACCTGGAAAGGAGATCTCGTTTCCGTATAAGGAATGAGAAACTTCATGATGTTCTCGTTTGGGCATCACAAGAAGTTGTGAAACCAAGATCATATGTTAAGACTAATCCCCTTAACGTTACAGGTTGTAACTGTCCAACCTTTAGGCAAAGGACTCAGTGTGTGATAAACCTATATTTGTCTATAAACGTCATACGAATACTTTTCACAATCGTAACGATTATCAAAAGGATAACTTCGTAAAGACAAAGACAAGATCTGATGCTCCCAATTGGAGAAAGACTAACTTGCAATAGAATAGTCAATCCAATTCTCTTCCGAGAATTCTTGAAGAGAGTAATGGGAAGAAGGTTCCGGTTGTTCCTAAATGCACTCAGAAGTGGATACCAAAGAAGATCAATGATGCTTTGAGTGTAAAAATGAATGATCTTCCAGAAAATTCCATGACTATGGAGAAGGCAGTATCCATGATGTTGGAACTTAAAAATTTCTTTGGAAAGATGGATTTGGATGTAAAAGGTTCTAAAAGCGATCTCTTTCATGATAATCCAAAAGTCACTTGTGGTGAGCAAGACATTGTTCACCTCAACATAACTTGAGTGTATTGTAAGTGCATCCTCACCAAGAAATGCCATGCTTTGTATACGGTGAGGGAAGCACAAGAATTGGGGCGCACAGATTATGTTCAGTAAGGCTGTAAAATTCGATTGGATTCTTCTAGAAAGGTATGTTTATAAACTTGAGCAAGATTTGTGTTTTTATTTGTTTAGAGTACTTATTATGATCCACGTACCTTGCTTATCGTTCATTTCTACCTAACTTGATATGTGTTTAAGTTTTTTAAAGGTTTAGGTTTGAAAATAGTGGTTCGGGATGTTTGGACTTCATGGTACACATACTAGGTATGCATACCATCATTCAAAATCAAAATCCAGGCATTTTAGTACGCATACCCGTTTGCATACTGCTCCAGGTGATGAAAATTCGTTTGCAAACCCGTATGCATACTTTCCTGTAGACGTCGATATTCGATAAACTTGTTTTGGCCGTAACTTCTTCGTCCGAACTCGAAATGACCTCATTATTTTTGCATTATCTTCCTCTTTGAATTATCTTCAAATTGGAGATGATAATTCCTGAATTTGGATTAGTTAAGATTGGTATTTATCCTGTCTCTTGTTTTTGAGTGTTTTGCTCCGTTTCGTCGCACTTGTTCCACTTCTCTTGGACTTGGGCACTTGGATTCTTTAAGTACTACGCTTCTAAGCTCATTTGTAGCTTTTACAAGAATTTTTTTGGTGAATCACAAAGAAGGAAGTTCAAGAATGGGAAGTAATACGCATTACTATGGGATTCTTGAATGTTCACAATCGTTTTATGTGACTATAGTGCATGATCATTAATTACTTTGTATGTTCTTCTTGGTTAAGAAAATCTTTTTATACGCCTTTGGCAGTTATTCTTGGTGTAAATCCGGACGAAAAAGATTGATTCTACCCTCTAAGGCCAAATCATCTTATATGTGCATTACGAGTTTGTCTTGATGCCTAGGAAACTTCTTATGAGAATTTATTCTTGTTTTTGAGAAGGATTACTAGAGTTTGAAATAGCCATTATTGTGAGTACACATAGCTATTGCCAACATGTTCATCTTCAATATTTTTAGATTTATTTATTTAAATTTTAAGTTATTTGGAAGATGATTATTGCAATTTTAATCTTTATGATTTTCATATATTGCAAATTGTTATGGGATATGTTGTTTACGTCCGTGAACCTTGACTATCCCATACTTGTTCAAAACTTATCTCTATTATATGTCGGTATGAAAGTATTGATAAAATATAGAATGAACTTTTGACAAACAAAAGTTAAGCCTTTTATGTCATTATGCAAATATTGATGGAAGAAATGATGAACTTTTGTTTACAAGAATTGTCTATTATATGCCATTGTGCAAATAGTGATGGAAAATAGAATGAATTCTTGTTTATTCTGCAGTATTGATCTTCCCAAGATCCACATCTTTGTGTATTTACTGTGTTGCTCCGTAAGTTTTTTTATGTTGAGCATGTGCAATTGAATTGATCATCTTTGTAGTTGATTCAATTGAGAGTTTTGGATACAAATTCATGTTTTCATGGGATTTGGTTATATCCAAAGAAATCCTTATTTTCTTGTAAAAGCAAGGTCGCTTTTGTTGTTCTCTCGAAAATGACATTTTATGGGGGAGAGTTCATTTTTGAACTTGTGCTTAATCGCCATATCTATGTGGGGAGTGCGGCTGTGGAATATTATAGGGTTTATCTTGTATCTTTATAAACTCCTTGATGAATGCACTTAGATTCGGCTTTATGATTGCATCCAAATTTGTTGGTGTGTTTTTCTCTTTTGTTCATGAAGAATCTCTATGGAAATTTCATGAGGATCCCACTAGTTTTCGTACCTTTGCCAATTTTTATTGACAAAAAGGGGGAGAATTAATGTGTAGTTTCATACTACAAATAAATATGGTTTACGGATCATTATGTAAGGGGGAGTGGTTTTGATATTGAGATGATGTATTGACTAAGGGGGAGTGATACATATCACCATAATATTGTTGTCAAAGTTGTGATGCAATTGAACTTTGATGCTATGTAATAATACTATGACACTGTATAACAATGATTGAGAGCACTTGTTTTCTCATTGTTATAGCTACGGATCTTCAACAACTATGATGCTGAGTTGGTTACTTTCTAAAATCGGTTGTGTTCATGAACTTAAACATTTATATTATAAGGAATGCAATCTTTGCAAATCGTGGCTATAATGTTCATGAATTGATTCGAGTGAATCAAACCGATTTTGTTTCAATTGTGTTCTTGTATACTTCTATGAGAATATAACAACTGAGCGACTCTTTAACTAGTTTCATTTGAGTCATTTGAAATAGTTATGGTTAAGATGAATATGGTTGATATGAGAGATATCATATGGCTAACTTCGGTAAACTATTGAGCCAACATGGTGTACACGTTTAGGTACGGTTCATAAACCTAAATGAGCGTACATTTCATTTGTGTGTAACAATCTAAGTTCGATCTAACGATTGACATATATTAGCTTGGTTAAATCAGTTTTTTCATCTAACGGTGAATATTGAATGCTTTGTTACCAAGGTAACTTGGATTGCAAACCCTGATTTGAAAACTATATAAAGGATAACTCTAGCAACTGGGAAACCTAATCCCCACACCTCCTGTGTTTTACTAGTTGCATAAACTAGAGTCGATTCTCCTTTAACCTTAGGTTTTCCTAAACCTTGTAGGTCAATGAATTGAAAGACTTCATTGGGACTGTGAAGCCAGACCCAATTATTTCTCTTATAGTTGCATGTTCTGATCTTACCCGATTCTATCGTTTGAGTACTATCTTCTCTAAGATTTTCTCGAGATTAATTTGTCCGATAGGCAAGATAAAACGTGATCACAAACATCTTCGTCTCATCGTTTGTGATTCCACAATATCTAGTTTCACCATCATACTATTTAGATTATTATGAGGTGATTGATAATACTGAGCTGTTCTTCGAGAATATAAATTTGGTTTATCAATTGGTTCTTGTTCACCTTGATTTATCAAAAGATGGAACAAAAACTCTTGGGTATTTATGTGGGAGACAGACTTATTTTCAATCATATAGACTTTTCTGTGTGAGACAAATTTGTTTATCAAGTCTTCGACTTTGGGTCGTAGCAACTCTTAGCTGTGGGTGAGATCAGCTAAGGGAATCAAGTGCGTAGTATCCTGCTGGGATTAGAGACGTAAGAAGCGTAATTGTACCTTGAATCAGTGTGAGATTGATTAGGGTTCAACTACTGTCCAGTCCGAATTTCATGGTAGTGGGCTAGTGTCTGTAGCGGCTTAATACAGTGTGGTGTTCAATCTTGACTAGGTCCCGGGGTTTTTCTGCATTTGCGGTTTCCTCGTTAAAAAAATTCTGGTGTCTGTGTTATTTCTTTTCTGCATTATATTTTGTTATATAATTGAAGTATCCCAGGTTGTGTGTTGTATCGATCAATTAGGAAATCCAACCTTTGGTTGTTGATTGAGATTGATTTATCCTTGAACATTGGTCTTTGGTACCGTTCAAGTTTACTCCTCTTATATTCAATCGGGCTCGCAGATTTCAATTTGCTAATTGCGGGTTGAATTAAGAGTTAGAGATATTAAACTCTTTGATATACTTTACTCTAGATTGAGTTTGACTATCTAGTTGATTCTCTAGAAAGTGTATTGGAGTATGTCCTCTCAGATTTCCAAACGAATTGTTGGGTGTGGTTGTTAGACCCCCGCATTTTCAGTCTCGATTTTACGTCTGGATCTCTTCTAAAAATCCCAGCCGTAAATCTGATATTGCATTGAGTAATTGCATTGGATTTTTCTAGGAACGACTATTTTTTTTGTTGTTGGGTCATTTTTTCCTATAAAAAGACCCTTTTCCAACAAAGAAATTGTGCAAAATTTCTCAAATTTCTTCAAACTCTCAAATTTTTACAACAAAGAAGAAGAAGCATGGTTACTCGCTACACTACCGAGGAGGATGTTGCGATTGTTAGAGCAATGCTCACATTCAGAAAACATGACGAAGATCAAGGCATTAACGTGGATGGAAGTAGTGATTCTCAATGGAACCGTGCATTTATGGTCTTTGTGTCCATAGATGGTAACGAAAATGGAAGTTCAATGAACCAAATAAAGGAAATGTTCGAGGAGATCTACCTGGAAATGGAAGTTTTAAGGGGGCAATTGGAATGGGTGAAGGTGAAGAGTCTATAAATTTCATTTTTCAGAAGAGTGAGTATGTTTAAAAGTTGTTCATCAAGTAAGTTTTGAATAATATAATAACTTAATCCTGATTTTTTTAGAAAGCCTTGGCTCTTTCCCGATACTATTATATTCGTCGCAAAGAATTTGAACATAAGCAATGCTATTGGATCACGAAAGAGTTTCTTGACCATTTCAACAAAGGTTTACTATATGTAGTACTCTAAGTTTATTTTTTTTCCGTTTAGGTATAATGGATGTAATGCGGCTTAATTATGTAATGGTAACATTATAAATTGATGAATGCAATTGAAAAGTTTGATGAATAACTTGTTGCAACACAATTCAGAAATATGACTAGGTAAGCCAACTGTAATGCTGGAAATCAGAGTTAATGGACAGAGTAACTACCATAACTTGTTATTTCCCCACCGAAAAATCAAATTCCAAACCATATGTTCTACTGTAAAAAGAAAAAAAAAATTACGGCCAGGTAATCGGTTGTCAGCCGTCAAATATAATTTCACTTTCTTACTTAACTACAATAAATATAGTATGTGGTAAGAAAGAGTTCGTATCCACAGAGAGGCTTTTGTTGTTATAAAATTTTTGTTTCTTAAGTAACCAAGGGGGGATTTTTGTTGTTTTAGCAAAGCAAATAAAATAACTGAAAGCAATAAAGATAATTTGAATAATCAATAAGGAGAAGATATTGGTCACGGGATAGTATCATTCACAAACATGTATTTCCATCAATGACTAGAATTGATATTTTAATCTCATATCTATTAAAACCCTAGGATACCTTGATCGCAAGAATATCCCGCAAATTCTCTAATTTCATCACAACCACATTAAAAGATGCATATGTGAATTCTTCCTAGAAAGTAACCCAAAGTGTAAAAGCACAATTAAGTTTAACTCCCTAAAAGCTTTAAGATTTATGGAATAAGACTAATCAAACGTGTAAAAGCACTAATTCGATTTAACCAAGGTTATGATTCATATGTGACTAGTAAGATATATCGCTACAAGCACTACCCACAATTATGCTACTTAAAATCAGGGACAAACAACTTTTTCGTATTGAAAACCCTAATATAGCTTTACAGATGAATGCAAATCGGATTGATTCCGGACTCAACCAATCAAATAATCAAATTCTATAACAACATAGACCATGAATCATAAACAATAAAATATTGAGACAAAACTAATCCATAGATTCAAATAACATATTTGAGAAATCAACTTTTATCCCATAACCAATAGTAGTATTTAGTTACTCATAATAATGGAGTTCATCATAATCATAATCAATAAAATAAAGAAGATGAAAACAAACGAAAGCAAACCCTAGAAGAAGTTCTCTCCAAAGCTCCAAGTAGAAAATAATACGTGATATCCAAAGTTGTAGAAAACTTTTTCTTTTTGTAGCTTTTCTCCCTTCCAAAACTAGGTCAAAACTTCAAATCCCATTAGATGAAAAATCCATGTGGACCAAAAGTGAGATGAACCCATGTAGAAACTTTGCCAAATCGCCGTCGGAAGTTGGCCGGAAACATCTCAGTTGACCGGCAAAGTCAAACCGGTCACCAGTCAACGGTTCAAATCGGTCGGGTCAACTTAGTCGAACCGGTCAATCACCGACTCAGGTGAAGTCAGGTTCTAACTAGCCTGTCTGGGTTTGGCATGAGCCATTGCAGCTTGCACGGGCCATGCTTCAATCAAGCACAATGATTGCTCTTCATCATTCAATGTTGCATCATTTTGATGCAAACTCTTGCAATCCTCCCATGTACCTTATGCATACATCTAACCGCTCTTATCTGTCAAGCTTTGTATCAACAATGCTCCAGTGCCCATAATGCAATTCAACCATCACTTTTCCTTGGCTACAACCACCATAATCATCACTCCATAACACACATCACCTTCAATTAATTCCCTTGCAACTGCACCTGCACTGTCATAGCCTCATAGCTACATTTCCTCTTTCCATTGCAGCACCACCTGAACTGCACCAGTTCACTGCTTATTATCAGTACCACCAGTAGAAACTCCAGTTGCAGCTGCACATACACAAATTCTCCATTATCATAGACTCTCAAATCTGCTTCAAACTTCACAGTTCACTACCCTTGGATATCTCCATATGAGCTGCAACTGCAACACAGTTCCTTCCACCGCAATTTCTCAAGCTTCAGTCGTTGCTCTTAGCAACAACAGAACCAACTCAGCACCAAGATTTCCAAATGCATCAGCTACACTTCATTCCTCCACTGCAGTCAAGCTCCCTTGTACTTCTCATACACAGCATCACATCTCAGTTCCATTCGATGGCCATCTTGGCGCTTCACCAGGCCATGGATTGCACCTGCAATACCTCAATTCTTCCTACAGCTGCAAATTATCCAGCTTCTTCCACCAGGATCACCAGCTCAGTACCATCAAGCCAATCTCAATAGCAACCACCAACTTAGCTCAAGATCACAAGCTCAACAGCAGCTACTTTTGAACCTTCTGCATCCAACTGCGACTCACATACACACAGCCCTATCATACATCTACTATGTGGCCACACAATTCAGCTCCTCCACAAACCCATTAGCTCAATTGACTGCAACACTAACTTCACCACTGCTTACATATTTCCAGTAAAAAATTCCCATCACTGATAGACGCATTTATGTGTCTAATATAGCTCATTTGTATATATTGTTAGTACTCGATATTGTACTTATTCGGTTATTTTATGTATTTGTAGGTGTTTTTGGAAGAATAAAGCTTTTGCGGCGAAATTGGCTAAAAAATGGTTTTTGCGCCCGTGGGAGAAAATTACTATACAGACTCTCATTTTGGATAAGGGGTAACCTAATTACTAAGGGGTGACCCATTTCCAGGCATCTGCTAAAGGGAGACCGGAACTGGATAGGGGGAGGTCATCTTCAAAGTTTCAAAACTGGATTTTGGCGGGAAAAAAGGCAGCAGCGTCAACAGTTTTGGATCAAGGATTTGAGCGACCTAGCAGGCGATTCAATGGGAAAATTTGGTACCCACGGACTCTACAAGACATAAGGGACCTGTTAGAAGCGATTAGACCCATCTAATAGGGCTGGATAAGTCATAAAATCCACACAAAGTCAAGACAGTGCACACGGTCCCTGTTTAGGGTATTGAATTGGTTTGAAAGATTTGGGAGAGATTCTTGCGTGGGATATACTTCAAAACAGTTGAGTTCAAGTCAGAGAAGATTTTGGGAGCAATAGAATAGCTAACAGACGCATACAAAGATCGACAGATGGAATTATTGTTAAAACTGCACGTGAAGAATAAGAGATTTATTCTCGAATTTGATCGAGTTTCTAGGGAATCTGAAGGCTATATATAGTTGGGTTTTTGTCATAGAAGGGTTAGAAACCCTGAGGAGAGAATTAGGAGAGAGTTCAGAGCCGAAACGAAGAACAAAAATCATACATGTTGTTGCTGCTGCTGCTCGAGGAGGAAGACGAAGAATGAAGAACGGACTCGCAGAGTCAGTCGTTTTTCCACAGTGCTTACAGCGAAATCAAACTGTCGTTTATCTACAGCATATCATTATTATCGTATATAAACAGCATCATCTGTTTTGTAACAGCGACGCTGTAACACTTCTACAGCGTTGCGAATTTCTGTTTCATCTTATTTCTTCAATAAAAACACCTATTCAACCATGAGTGATTATTTTGTGTGTGTTTTTACCATGAAGAGCTAAACCCATTAGCCAAAGCGACGGAGGAATCCATTGTTCCACATTAATTGGTATAATTCTAATTTTATTATTTATTTGCAATATTATTATTTGATTATTTGCATGGGATTGAATTGAAATATTAGTTCTTATTGAATAGTTGTGAATTAATTTGATGAAGCATGCTGGGTTTTAAATACTTTTGATGTTTTATACTCTTTGATTACAACTATTACTTCAAGAATATACTTGAGGCAAATATTATAATTATTTTTAAAGATAAAATTGCATGAATATTATTTAGAGTTTACTATTTATTTGGTCAATGGTGGAATCCTAGTCTTGGTATTTTTCTCCAAAACTTTGAATTATTTTATTTAGTTGCCTGTTTAATTTAAATCTATAAAAATTGTTTTCTTCACAAGTCTGAAAAGACCCAGTTTTTACCACTACTACAATCACTATTTGAAAAACCATCAATCACCAACACAGAACTTATTGTAAACATCCACCAACAGCATCACATTACCAAACACAGCACCAACACAGCCTATTTTGTTCAATCTGTGTTTCTTTCTTGTAAATCCCATCAGTCTATTTCTTGAGCTTCACACTCACAACAACCTAAATTTCATCCAACCCTTGATCCAATAGCATCAATAAACCTCCATCTGAGTTACAAACTCAGTTATATCACCACTGTCATGTATTGACTCCCTAGCCATTACATTATCACCTGCAATCCCATCTCAGTCACAGTTCAATTTCATCATCAGTTGCAAAACCGATTTGCTCAAAACCCTTGAATTTCAATCCAACTGCAACTCTTTGTCTCAACACCACAACATCAACAACATCACTTATAACTGCAATTTCCACAAACCCATCTTCATCTCCATGGCAGCACCATCTTCTCAACCTTTCCTGTTTCAGATTCAAAACCCCAACTTCTATTCCTTCTCAGATCGATCATTGTTATCAACAGATGCCAAATTCTCCACTCAATTTTCTTCCAGCCATCACCTTGTAACAGAATCGACCAAACCCTAATTACAGCAAAACCCATTTTCTTCCCTGCTCAAATCGTACAGATATAGCTCTTAACTCCACCGAATTCACAGTATCATCATTTATCAACAAACCCTGACTTCCCATGAATATCAACAACAGCAAATACTCAAATTCATCCCCTTCTAAATCTGTTTATGCCAACTGTCATTCACCAACACACAACAATCATATATTCACCCCTACAGAATCTCAATCTTGCCACAAACCGTATCCATCTGAATCAGATTTCAATTCCATTAACAACCCCAAATTTTTTCTTTAATCTTCATCCACAGTAGCAGATTCGATTTTCTCAGATGTTCCTCTATTTCTTGTATCACCAAAGACCCATCTTCTTATAATCGAATTCGATTCAGTTTCCACCTGATTCATTCACCCAATAATCTTTTCCATATCCCCAATTTTTTATCTGGATTTAATATGAAACAGCAAACCCTAGCTCATTCCGCTGATTCTTCAGTCACCGGAAACACAGCATCTTCCCAGGTTTATCTTTGAATATGGACTGCAGATGTAACCCGTACCAATCTCAAATGGATTCTCTCGGAGTGATAATGGAGCCACCATGGACTCTCTGTGTTAGAACCCAAATGATTGAGAAATGAATTCTCATCTGAATTCTAGGGTGTAGTAATAATAAGAAATACTATTGACAGTCAGAACCCGGATAAGGGTTATCCATGTATTGTTTAGCCTGCCAGTCTCAGAGAACTGACAGTTCATTCTTCGCTTTCTTTGCCGCATAGCTCCAGCTACCACTCGCCTGTGAATTAACGATTCTGCCCTTATGCTCCAAAAGAGTGCTTTATTCTTTTGCATTCTTCCGCCAACATCAACCGTCTCTCATTTCTCAGACCCACTTTATCTCTTCAATTTTTTGACATCACTAAAGTTGTCATGCTTTTCAGACAGAAATTTGCATCACTAAAGCCGACATACTTTTCAGACAGAGATGAAGAAATAAAAGCAAATAATGAGAAATAATCCGCCTCCAACACTTTTGCACTTGAGATGAGACTTTTGGGTTGTTTCTTCTTCTTTTGTTCCAAATGACTCCAAAGTACCTAAACACTCAAAAGCAAACATAAGATATATAATTTACAAGAAAAATAGCAAAGAAAGCATAAATAATAGATATAAAATTAGGTGTTTTAGACACCTATCACCAGGAAAGTCTAAGGACGCAGTTGTTGTATTGATTACGGTTTGGTCATGGTCCATTATCCAAACCATAAATATGATAATTTCGGTTTTTCTTCCATTTAGGTCGAAACGGCTAGGTACTTGTTGCAGAAAACCTAGCCGAAAATAACTATAAATTTCCAAAACTCACAATAGACCAAACATAATTCTCAATTTCATTGAAATTATAAATATTATATTTTTTAATATCATAACATGAAGAATACATTGCATAGATCATCACACTGAAACATTTATTCATATAAGTTGAAATCATATATAGGTAGAATTTTCCAGGATACGATAGCTATCATACTGCTCAAACGTTTTCCCGTTGATAGCCTCATATCTAGCACGAGCCATCCCCACCATACCCCCCCCCC